>NW_024705033.1:7184-83843 GCF_018977255.1 Callorhinchus milii
AGTGCCGGAGGAACCCGATGGCTTGGAGGTCCCCATGGCTGTATGCCTGGAGCGGAAGATACTTCGTGGAAATAATCAACTTTCAGGGAGCACTCGAGTCGTAGTTGCAAACCACTGGGTGTATGAACCCTACGTGAAGACGGCACAACCCGAATAACAAACTGGCAACAGTGTTAATGCCGTTACTCATAGGTCCGATAAATTCAACCGGGACAAGCAACTCCAATCTACAAATGTACCTAGGTATTTTTAGGGCACGCACCGAGGAAGAAAGATGGCGAGGCGGTACCAATCTCCAAGGAGCCAGGTGCAGCGGAGGAGTTCTTGTAGGATCCTGCTAAGACGCGTCATGACTTTAGGTGGAATTTTCGTGTATGCGATAGCTTCACGTTCTTGCGGGTGCCGACAATATCCTTACGAGTGTGGATGGCTCGCTGAATTAACAGTGACAACCATTAACGTTCAGGGCGTCGCTTTTAAAGACAGAAAGGAGGAGGGGGACTTAGATTAAGCAATGATTGGTTTATCGATCTTACATATGCTGATATGATCTTTGAGCAGTTCACGTGGTTCATAACGTCCATAACTCATCTGGTCATGGCCAGTGTGCTAAATCATTACGCTAGAAGTGAAAATCGACCGTGGCTGCGCGCAAGAAGAGGCTGTTTTGCTAAATGGCAGTATCAGCTGGATCTCTTAATCAGACGACTGATACCAAGACACTAAGAGTGCATTCGGTAATGTACCTTTCGCAAGAAAAACGAGATCAAAAGAGGGCACGGGAGCCTCGAGCGGTGCACATGAAGGGAGCACGTATGCGCAGCAAACATGGGTTTCCTGTATACGCTTCCGATTATCGCAACACGCCACTCCGTCAGTACGTAATCCAGCACTCCCTCAGCAGATGTTGAGCATGGACGGCTCTGTCAGCCCCAAAGCGGACCACGTTGAATCTCAGCGCAGATCTCAATCGCACCATGCTTGGGCGTTCCGAGGCTGGTTACTTAGTTGAACGGCTAAAGACCTCAAGCCAACTTTACCGGTGAAGTATTGCAGAAAATCGGTGAATACGGAATCTTTCTTGTGTGAATGACTGTAGGACGCTGCCCAGGAGCGCCCGTGACTGGAGGGCCTATTATGGGGGATGCTTTTACATGGGTACGACGCAGGAATTTAGCTCTTTCGGAAGGCATCCTTGGTTTCCTAGATTTCGTGGATGGTTGAATGTCTCTCGCACCTATTCCGACCGTTATAGTCATGCTCCTACTAGTCGAGTGAGTCGCAGGATGCTGCTATTTGGCTTAAGCCGCAGGCACGTGCCATAATGAGGCGGAACAGCAGCTCATACCCGTCCCGCGACAACAAAATGGTATTTCAAGCGGTATATCAGGGGTGAGTTTAGTGATTAGCTTGCGACGCAAAAACCAGCGCTAGTGACCAGTCGGGTTGGTACGGGAGGTGGGGTCCGGTGGACACTTGAGAGGTGCCTGGAGAATAGCAGAGTCTACAAATTTGGATCTACGATATCCTTAAGTAGTTGGTATAGACAGCTACTGGCACAGCGCCGGAGATCATCTGACATCTATAAGTCCTACCAATCGTACCTTGGCAGGAAGTGTGCTGTGTCACTATAAACCTTGCGACAGTATCAGGGTAGTCGACCGATAGCGATGAAGATCCTGAGAAAACCGTCCGGTTCTCTTTCCCCAGCCGAACTTGAAACAACGGCTTGTCCTCAAACTCACCCCAGTAAATGATAATGAGCTCTGAGATGCGCTCGTCTCGCCTCCGGTAGGAACTTCAAAGTAATGGTGCGCACGCGGTCGAACCAAAACGCTATTACAGCCGAGAATCTTGGCGCTGTTTGACCTCCTATAAGTCGACAACGATCACAAACCTTACCGCTATTTTTTGGTTGACTTTCACGAGAGTCCCCAAAATTTATCTGATAGGCGGATGAGCAATATACGCTAGTTATACTAGACCTTAAGACGTAGCTTAGTTAATTCTCCGTGCATCGCGTCTTGCCCTCTAGCAAGAGGTGATTCAGTCGGGTTTACAGCTCTAGCTCCAGAAATTAACTACTGCGAATGATCACGTAGGTCTTCCACGCGGGCCCCTGGTGATCTAAAAATCAAATAATGTGGGCACCCCAGGGTAATTCGGCACTTTGTTTAAAGCGATTACAAATTGTGGCTAGTGGACCGTCCAATCGGCGTACCGATTCATTTTCCCCGAGAACTAAAGGTAGCGCACTAAACTTTCATCTTCCACACCCATGCACCGCCAGATGGACGTTGCAGAGGGAAAAAACTGTTAGTCCATGGTTTGCACGTAATAGTCCCGTTCGCAGTCAACAGCCTAATAGTGACTCCTCTGCCCTAACAGCCGTTCCACAAGCGTATAACGTAAACGCCGCGGCCATGTCTACTCATCATGCCACCTTGACCATATCGCGAGGTCCACCTCTCAGTGATAAGGTGCCACGCTAGACTGCGGACGGTCCGGACGGGACGCCACACCAGCCGCTCATGCAGCAGGATGCCTGATTGAAAGGCGCATTATATACGTATGACGGTGCTAGATGACGTTAGTTCCTTCTTTATGCATAGATCCCGTTCGTTGCACGACGAGGCAAGAAAGTACGGTCAGGCTCCGCCTGTATGGTGTCACTCGATACATCTAACGTGAAGCAACCATTTCTTAAGTTTCGCAACATTTCGACGTTGCCTTTGATCTGTGCCTTTCGGGTAGGGGCGGGGGTCGGTAACTCAGCAACACATGATCGTGTCACTGTTGTTTCACCGTTTTAGATTGTGTGTGGAGTCAAAGCGACTCTGTAGATCGGACAATGGCGAAGTTCTATGGGAGTTACGACCCTCAACTATATATTCATCCTACGTTATTTTTATTAGGAAACGTTATACTAAAATTTACAATACGGTTGTAGACCGGCGGGGGGCCTTGCCTTAGATCCTCCAAAGTATATAGGGATTAGGCGGACGGGAATGGTGCGGCGGTGCGATAGGGATGCCAGATTAAAGATTGGTAGCCACGCCCTTTCAGTCGCGATTTTGGGCAACTGAACACGCTTTCACCGCCTCCAAGTCACTGACAGGTACATATAGATCTTGCGTCTATGCACGGATGCCAATCCGACAAGCGATATGCCCCACTTTCGGCACTCTCTAATTGCGCCATGTGGACCGTTACAGTGAACACATGATTCAGCGAAATCCAATTGATCTCCAACAGGGTATTCACGGAACCAGCGAGTAAAAATCCCTTGAAAGGTGTTGGAGCTACGCTTCCGATGAGTTCTAGCCGCAATATTTTAGGAGTTGTAATATATCCACTGGGGCAATAGTCCTTAACATTCAACTGGCTTAATTCTGGTTTAGAAGGGCGAACCAACGCTTTTTGGTGCCTCCTATCAGTTGACGGCAGGGCACGTAGCGATATACTTCTCTTATGTAAGATAGGCGCACGCGGACTGTCACATCCCGTTTATCTTGCTCTTTCCTATCACAAACATCACCTATCTGATGTGTCGAAGTGCGAATCAGCTTCTGAGTATAGACGTTGGACACTGACAATGAGAAAAGGACTGTCTGCGGGACATTTAGAATGTTTGGTTTTGCCGAGACCATGGGGGGTATATCCTGCCGTGGTGAGAACCGGTCACCTGGTTTGGGAAGTGAACTTGCTAAGGACTCTTCCAGCGTGCGTAAAGACAAACTTTGACATACAGTCACAATGGGAGTGAGTGAAATTAGCCTACCGTAACGGTTCGCAAATTTTCAGTGGTCAACCCAACCTGGCTCAACGTCAACATCAACAACCTAGACCCGCGCTCCCAAAGCGTGTCCGTTTTTCACCCAAGAGGAAATGATCATCGAAGCACCACACTGGCACATAACAGCACGTATCGAGGGGATTCATAAACACTTGAGTCTGTGTACGTTATTCCAACTCCTGAGCACTCCATGGAATGTTCAGAACGCCACAGCTCTTCTGGAGTTTAAGTAACTGTGTTCCTTGATAATCACTTGGACTGTTCCAAGAAGTTGGGAAATACTATCCAGTCATCTATCTAGCTAGGCATGCACATCTACTCCCAAATGAGCGAGTGGGCGCGCCCGCGATCCTTCGAACTGACACTTAGCTACAGCCGTTACAAGCACTATCAGCTGCTGCTTTTAGCACTGCCCGTTGTCGCAGTAATCGAAAGGATGCGTCACGAGTCAGCTCTCTTAGTATTGTTTCGCAAGTGTCAGGCGTGAGCTCCGACTATCGGCTTTATTGGACAAACTGCGTCGACAAATGGGCGGATTCAGCAGGTTAGCAAGGGTTGAAGAAACCGTGGATTATCAAGACACGAGTAACTAGATTACCAACCAAGTACTTCTTCAGGGGCATATAGAGCGGGCAAAGTAGATGTACCCAGTACCAAGTCCAATCAGTTAGCTTCTATTCCGAATAGGACACGCGAGGCAAGCGTTTCCAATGAGTAGCGACGCTACTTACCCAGCGCGCACAGCGAGCCGTTCAGTGCATGACTGCGGCGCACTCGGGCAAGCAGACAATCGCCTCATTGCAAGCGAAAACTTATGATTAGACAGTCGGTATACCGAAGAACCGGCGAACGGAAATGATGTAGAACGAAGCTAGGAACAAATCTTTACTTAGGTGGGTGCCGTTGATTAACATTGCATTTTTCAAACAGACTAATTCCTATAATAGATCAATCACAACGGGCAGGAGTTCGCCCCTTAACGTCTGCACTTTAGACTCCCTTAGCTGAACACAATCAGGTGCTAAAGACTAGAGTGTGGGGAACTCGTAACTTTTTACAGGGTTACCCCGAGAGAATTTCAATGGAGGGCGAAAAAAGCTGGAATTCTAGCATCGAGTGCAAGACGCCTATAATGCCCTAAACTACTAGCTGTAGTGAGTGATTGGAGCTCATTTAATCTGTTAGTGCAGTTCTGATTGTCACAAGTTTGATTTCATGTAAACAGGTATGCCACTGTGCAGGGGTGAAGCGGGTTGACTTTGCTTCAGCCGCTTAGGCTCATCCTTATGTCTATCGTCTCTAGTACCAGCCTGCTATCAGGCGTGGGGGATGCTCCTCACGATGTGTCCTCCTCTCTGATTCTTAGACCACTCCTACGCAAGACCCTAGCACAACTTAGCAGCAAGCTGATGGGCTTCAAGGACGCAGATGCTGCCATAGAGGGCCTTCCCTAAGCTAGACACGTTCCAGAGCGACCTATGTTGAACAGGCGGGAATTGTCCCTTAAGCGGCGTGTTGCCCTTTAAAATCTTTTTCGCCTGGCGCAAATGAGGGGGAGTGTTGCAGTTCACCATAAGGATTACAAGACGAGCATAAAGGCTTGGCGCTGCATGTACAAATGGCGGTGACGCATCTCGCGCACCAGCCCCGCAATTGCCCTAGGAGGCCGATCCGAAGCTGACTTGTTGTAGAAGGCATTCGCCCACTGTTAGGGCTGTAGGAGTCAGCCCCAGATATAGGGTGATCCTTTATGGTAGTGTGTACAGTAATTAAGTTACATGGTTCCTAGGCACGGCCCTTGAGGCGTGAGTATATTTCGATCAATAGGTTGGGATATTGCCCGATGTGGAGCTGAAAGGTAACTATTGCTGTTACGGATGGTCGGTTAGGCTCCTCGTAGTTTGAAGGTCAGGTAATCGACGGCCATTCAAGTGTTGATACTAACAGGTCAATCAGTACACCTATCAAGATGGGAAGTTGTACTCGATTACCTAGGAGCTTGCCAGGGGACAGTGACTCGTCGGCACGTGCATTGTGAAACCACCGGCTGACGCCCCGCGCAAGAGTCCTGTGCGAAACATGTACCGATTTTTAAACCTCAATTAGAGTTGTTCCAGCAGACGGGTAGCCTGAAATGAAAAACCAAACGATTTGCACCGTACGACAGAATAGGAGATAGGCCCTTTAGTTCTTAGCAACGGGTCGTTCTCAAGAATGGCAAGCAGTCTCTCAATTGCGATATGTTAGCAAAGAAACTCAAGTGTATAATGGCCGGTTGAATAGCTACCAAGATCAGAAAAAAGAAATTAAACGAGCTATGTGTTATACTAAGGGAGTCCCCAGGGGCCATGTTTCTCGGTCTTAGCGTTCGTGAAGAAATACTATGTGTTATGCTGGATGCGAACTATGTAGGTAAAATAATTTTTGGGCCCAGGTTGTATGGATGCACTCTCCAGTATCGAGTTCACAAGCTGTGCCCGGGTATCCACTTGTCGAGTATACAAAAGCGGTGAACTGCGACGGGTAGGGCGTCGGTCATGCAGGTCCCTATTTCACCGCATCCCGGGACAAAATTGCTGGGCAAGTCGCGGCCGATTAACTGGTCGCCGCGCTTTGCGTATCACGAGATCGCGAGTTCGAACATCTGGCGATGTGCTCTAATAGTCATCTGCTAACTAACCACCGGTGTTGATAAGATAGCCGGAGTGCAAGCGCTAGCGTTGAACGTCCGACAGGGTCCGTCTGACATACTACTCTACCCTAGAACTGTTAGGATGGCTGCAGGTGTACCAGGAGCACATACATGTCGTACCGCGAAATCGATGCAATATTTAAGAAAATTATGCAAGTCATACGCTTTGTAGCTCCTTAAAACCGTCATTTAACTGGTTGCGTTGGAATCTCCCATTTAGGGATATGGCCAAATGAGAATCTCGGTAACCAGGCGTCTTTTAAGATAATTATCCCCCTCTTTTCTAAGGATGAATAAGGTAGAAAGCTTGAGAAAGACGCACGGCGATACTGGGAATAGCGAAAATCACGGGAAGTGATAGGAATGTCATACTTCAGTGCGCCCGGAGTACGGGCCAGTCGTGAGCAAACCACCGTCCCAGATGGAGTTCCCAATTGGCCTCGATCGGTCACTTAATCATCTCCGTAAACTCATGCCAAGGGATTGGTGCGTGGACACACGGAGGCACTGTCCTGGCGGCTTTTTGGACCCTCCAAGATACAATCACCATCGGTACCGCAGGCTTAGACCTCAGGTGAAACAGTATATCGACTCTCGCATATAGGATCTGGTCACCTTCTTTGATTCATGTGCACACCGGAGGCAAGATTATGGGAACAAGACCCGGCCAAACGGAGTATGCAGGGGACCCTAATGATATTAGACTAGGGAGTCCTATCGAGCGCACGACATCAAATAGTATGCGGAAAGCGTTTATCTGCCTAGGCCAGGCGAATCAGGGACCGGTCTTCTCGGTACCGACAAATCTCCCAGAGAGTGCTTCGACCTATAGTGGGTAGACGATGGTAGTGCCCTAAACTTAGACCCAAGTGCTTGACATGGTTCTGCTGACCCTAGGGACCGCGGGGCATGGACCAATTTTTATCGAACATGGCTATATCTGGACATCTAACAACTCTAGCCGAGTGGTGAGCATTTGCGTGTGTAGCTTAAGGAGGGCTACTTTGTTGTCTGGCAGTTGGTGCGTTATCACAAACTGCTGTCATACGAGTGCCTAACTTCTGGTATTGGAGGTTGGGGTTTATTTTTTTATACGCTACATGTCGCGTATGAAGCCTATACCTTATTTCCGCGTTTATAGACAATAACAGCTTCCGCTCCCTGGCCAATGTCAGGCTTACACCGGGGGGATACAGCAGCACACGTTTCAATCGTTAGAGTTATTAAACTGGATATTACTGGCATATTACCTTAGGGTGTACAGGTATCATGGAGTTGTGAGAACTTCAAATGCTAACTCTTGACGGTGCAGATCCGCGAACTACTAGTCTGTAACCCGGAATTTATACCGCTACACCTGGTCGCCTAAGATAGCGTGCATCGTGTCTATTGACACCCTTTGATTCAATCCCAGTTCGGCATGGTCTCAATACAGTTACCAATTTATTTGCGTTAGGTGACTGCGCACTCTTGAAAGTCTATGGCAAGTCAGTGTAGATGAACGAGAGACGTTGTGACGTTTGCCATCAGGCACCAAGTTATTTCACTATCCTTTCACGACCCTTAAGGGCCTGGATGCAAATATGGGATCGTATGTCAAACGCCAGAACGGTAATGAGGAAAACCGAATCTGTCGTTCCTGCAACGAAGGATCAGAGGGTTCCTGAATGTGCGAACAATGGTATCCCTCTTCGAATGCGATAGACCCTCCGGGCCGGTCGTGCCCTCACTACATCTGGTCGCCATTGAAAATAACATTTCCAATGAGGTCGTAAGAAAAGCTGATTGACCAGACAGTCCTGGCGATGCGGAAACCGAATCCAACAATACGGCCGAAGCTGTGAACTGACAGAAGTGTCACACAATCCCGGGACCTAAGTGTTAGCCCAAAAAATATCGTGGAAGAGTACGGATTTTTCATACTGACCACACCATGACCCCACTGAAATGTATGACTTAAGAGAAATAACCGTGCTAAGGGGTGCACCGGGGGTCCGAGGAAATCATATAGCTGTTGACCGTCAAGTTTGTACTTTGATCGAGTCGATGCGTATATGTGGAGAGTTCGTATCAGCTAGACTGACGTCGTAATTGCTGTACTTGTCCTTTACTACGGTACAGGTGAGAATCGACGGCAGCTAGACACTAGGATACGATTCGTTGCTTGGCAGTGCACTGGACACTTCAGCTTTAGTACCAAGAATTGAACGACGCCAGGGAAGAGATAGGAGTCAGGCATTGCCGCCGGCGGTCGTTTACCGAATTGGGGAGTCTCCCCTGGATTACAACAAGGTGGCTATTCGAATAAAGGGGTCGATGCATCGACATTCGGGGACCGACTCCCAAAAAATCCCTGCAATATCAACGTGTTCCAATTTGATAGTCAACAACGTACAGGTCGGGCCCTCATTCAGCATGTAAGCGGGTAGTCAACTCTTGAGAACGTATGGATTAACGGAATGTCTACCACACGGTTATCGCCCCCGACTGAGGGTCGGGCGGGTCGCGGACCACATCAAGACTTAGGCATCGCTGTTCGGTCTTCTCGCTGAGTGACTACGGCATTATGAATAACCGCAGTTTCAAGATGTGACAAAGAATAGCGCACGAAGGGTTTGAAAGAGTAGGTCGAATGAACAGCCCGACCAACAATGCTAGATATCCCATTAGAAGCCAGAAACTCTTAGTTGTGTCGTGACCGAGTTCTCCTTTAGCACCTCGTCCCTAAGTCCAATATCTCGCACTCCTTCCGTCTTTTATTTGAGTATGGAGACGGTTGCAATCCCGGCTGTTGATAGTGTAATAGACATATTCTGCTTCAGACGGATTTTGTTTTGCCGTGGCAATCAATGTCCAGTCAACAGTCCGTTCAGGCTTCGTACCTGGAATGCCGGTAGAAGCCTGATTGCTGTCACGGGCGCGCGTCACGTATAACTTAGCCTCAGGGCTAGACAACTCACGTGGTAGCGCCACTGCGAAGAATGATACCCATTTGGCTACTGCGGAGAATACCAGAATCGTCGTAGTACCTGCTCACGACGTGAGGTACCTTAGTCGCAGAACAAGTTCATACAAGGCTTCAAATCCCCGTCTCCGGATGTTCAATGCCGGACCAACCCCAAGTATGACTGCGCATGAGCCCTGAGCAAATCAGAAACCCCCAGTACAAGTGGTTTTGTACCAAATTGGTTTACGGTTCGTTTCAGTGAACATCCGAGTGCCGGGCCAATCTTCACTTCACGAGAATGTCAAACGGGAGAGGAAAACTGTTGGTTGGCTCGGATCGCTAGGAGACGTTTTCGATCGGGTTTAGACCACCGACTATTATCAATATGGGCTAGCTCACATTTCTCATATCACATGCAAACCCAGATAAGTAGGAAGTAAATGTGCCGTCCACTCCTAGCGCAGGTGGGTGCGTATTCCAGAATGTATCGTCAGGAGGTTTGTGCAATCCTGTATCGGAAACAGCACAGGCGACGTGCCAAGCAATGGAGGCATTGTGTCCTCATTCGGATATATGATCCTGGAAGGACGCCGTGCCGGGGATTAACCGGCGTACTCTAGTGTGTGGTACTGATCCCCCACATACCGGACGCCGACGAGTATGGTTTCATGACTGACTGTTTTGCAATTTGGGGTTCAATTGTCAGAAATAGTCCATTATGAGATCGGATCGTATAAACGCCAGATTTTGTGGAACCATTGAAAGCAGTCTATTACTTATTGCCGGACTCACGCCCCTCGAGACCTTTCTTAGACGAGCTGAATGTGGGCTCTGCGAGAAGTTGGATGCGCTAAAGGCCGCACATTCCGGTAATTACCTTTTATCTCTTCCCTAAGTATAATGCTGCCAATGGGACTCTTATATACCGAATAACAATTAACCCTCCTATTTGATTGAAACGATGTAAGACGGCAAGGCTTGGTACTGCGGTGCGATTTACTCAGAAGTTATCTACGAGATATAGGGCCTAGCGAGAACCGACTATCGGTGCGCGCGCAGTAGTCGTGTGAAGGATAAGTGCCCAAGCACGAACTGGGGGTGCATACCAGATGCCCACTTGGCAATGTGCGTATAATGACAGAGATACAGGTTCTTATATCAATCACCAAAACTGGTGAACTGTATACAATTTAACAATACTCGAGGAATGACTTTAATTAATCCTACTATCTATTGTTTAGCTACAACCGGTGTGCTCCTAAGAATATTGCTCATCAGGGCGGGCATTGCCAATTAATCGCCGTTTTAGATAAATCACGACACTTATGAGGAGTATATAGAGGGTTCCGATCGATATCAAGATCTGGCAGCTGATTTTTAGCCTCCGACTGGTATGCCGGGTTCTGGCGTTAACCAGCCGTGACATGAGGCCGAATTAGCTATCAAGGGGAGGGTTTATCTTTGACAGTGTCGAATCAAAGCAGCATGCAAAACATAGTATCGCAGATTGGTCATAAGACATAATTGCAACTATGAGACGGGCGATCCATGGGCGCTGTGCCCCGTATTTGATTGTAGGCGCCTCGTCCTCACATCCCCCATAGCACAGGAGCCAATAGTCCTCGTGTATGAAAACTTTGCTAAGCATGATACGAGTCTAAACTGAGAATCTCAAATTTGTGTGCTTTGGAGATAACACAACATCAATTAGAACAGGTAAGACTAGCTCTTCTTATATTCTATTAAGGTGATTGAGTCGCACCGGTAGGTCAAACTACACAAGAAATAGCGGTATGGAAAGATTCTCCGATGGGAGCCGATTGATCCCGTAACGTATTTACAAACTCAACTACCTGAGGACTGACAGAAGTGGCGAAACATGTAAGTTCCTTACGCTAGCGACACGGCACTTTCAAGATGCAGCTCGGCCTCTATTGCTTCCTCGGCCAACTGGCAAATCGCGACTTATGTTGCAGTTGTGTATTAGAAAAGCATATAGGACGAGATATGTAACCCACACCCGTTTGTTTTAACTATGGATGTCACTGGTCTCGGCGGATAACTCTGATATGATGGTCTGAAGAAAGTCGTGTGTAAACGCGGCGAGGTAAACACCGCTGTAGTTCCGGCGGCTCTCGGGGTACTTCTCGGAAAATGCGCGAGTGAGGGAAGAACAACCGGTGTAGGCCTCACAATTAAAGGGTTAATCAGACGCTGCCGAGTGCCTCACCTATGCCATTCCGACTTGAAATTTGCCCCGCGTTTCTACGGGGAGTACTCCGGGCCTGTGTTCGTTCTTAAGATAAAATAAGCTGAGGGTATAATGGAGAAGCTACTACGCCAAGCATTCTAGGAGGATGCTTAACTGAAAACGTCTGAACTGGCGCACTCCGCATTTATACGCTGCTCACGCAGGTGTGAGTCGGTTGAAACCCGTGGGGTCACTTAGAAGTATCTGGGACGTACTGGCGGCGAGTTCGGGCGGGGAAATATATAAGGCCATATGGTCGTATGGGTACACGCCGCGTCGCACCCTCAAGTGGGAAGACGGGCCAGTAAACGGTGGCTTAGACAAGCGAGAACAAAGTCCGGCTGGCTACGCAGTGTAGTGGAGTTCGTGACACTAGTAGTGCGGGGATCCGGTGCGGACAGCGTGGCGGGCCATTGGAGCTGTGAAGCTGAAGTAGCGTGAGACAGGCGCAAGACGACACTCGCCAGATGTTTGGGGAGTCCTTGCCTATGCGCAGCTCAGCTCGTAATATCTGGGGCCAGGCTTCTGACCGTGCCCTTTCGCCAACACAACAATACTCCTTATACCTACGACTAGCTCAGCCGGGCTGACGTCGTGAAGAATTTGTAAGCCTCCAACACTGGGTTATATTGTAGCACGAAATGAGTTCCTTGATACGTTGTAAGCGTCGTACGGTCCCTTGTGGGGGCCGCCATTTTTACCACTATCATACACTAGGGGATATGAAGTACCCACGTGTATTTAAGCTCACTGCGGTCTACCAGAGATTCGGCTTCGCGGTGTCAGAGCCGCCGTCTGCCATACTGATAGGGCTCAGGAACCACCGGATGGCTAAAGTACTCATACTAGATTTTGGTAATAGCCTAAGACAAGAGAAGACTTCGCACTCTGACCGGGCTAGCGCGCTTCCGACATCTCGTTGGGGAATTAAACCCGATAAATATGTGTCTGATTACAGTGTTTTTGGCAATAGTGCGACAAAGCCTATCAACCTGATATGAGGGACTGCTAATTACAATACGGGGCAATCCACTACGGTAATCGACGTAAGTTGCTTGCTTACTTGCAAGCCTCATCTATTGGGCGAATCGTAGGAAGATCTTTAAGATAACTGTCTAGGACGCGGCCTGATCGATTGTCCTTGTATATGCTAGGTAATGAGCCCAGCTTGATAGAAGACACGTGGGTTGAGAGAGTGCACATGAATTTCTCTGGGGAGTATATGGTACTCTGGACGATGACTACACAAGGTATTATTGGGAGCGTCGAGATTTCTAGAGGTCTTGAAGGGTTTGTAATTTAAGCGCATGATAAGCGGGTAGGGTATGAACATCATCCTCATGTGGACATTCTCTTTAGGTTCGCGGCGAGTCAGCGTGAGTACCTTGTAATGTGTGAGGGATGGTGACAGATCATGAATTCGGTCGAGATTAAATTAGCTCTTAGCGCGCTTCCTGGCCCCACTGGTCGTGCACTGCGATGATAACTCAAACCGCCATAACCAATTATCCATCTTAGATTTCGGGCAGACTCACAATACGTTGGTCGTGCTTTTAGGCACTTCACCGCAGATGTAGCCATGTTTAGGATAAGGTATTTAATCTAAGATGATACAGAGGCACGGATTCCAGATCGGGTGCCCATGAGGGCTCAAGTGACGCATTGGTCCATACTATGGCTGTAAAGTCTGGATGTCCTAGTTACATATCCCTGGGGACAGCTGGCTATCAGCTTTGTTACATATGCCTTGTGTGGGTGACCGACGTCCCCCACGTTGGGAGTTAAGCTATTATTAGATAAAACCATAGGGATATAGTGACATATACATGCAGAGGTTGGTATTGAATATGCTACAGTCGCCTAGATTAATTTGTTAAGGGGCAGCTTTACTGCACTTAAAGAGCAATAATACGTAAGACCGGGTGTTCAAGCCTGACATCCTAGCGTACAGCATCCACACCATGCGGCTGCAGAGTTACAATATCGAAGCTTGAGATAGCCGGTCCGGGGAAACAGGAATTTCGGTTCGGCGTAACACTTCCGGCCATCAAGCGCTGGCAAGCTTGACGATGTACGAGATCCTATACAGACCTTAGAGGCAATCTGGCGCGCTAAATGTGGCTCCCTAGACACAAGTCCAGGTGACGGCTGTACGGGATGCATCTGTGGTCGCTCACGCTGAGTGAACACACGTTTAAGTAACCGAAAGATCCTGAAATCAACAGGTCATAAATATCCTTTAGTCCCGATAGACGAACTAGCGTTATAGAATAAAGTTGGTTTGCCTTGTGATATGCTTGATCCCCAGACAACTCTAAACTATACGCACAGACCCCTTTCCGAAGGCGCGTGTCACGGACCATCAATTCTAGATGTAATTTCCTTCGGGCAAAGTAAAAACTTTTCGCTCATCGAGACGTAGGACTAAGCTCCAGGTAGAATTACGCGAGTGCGGAGGATTTAAGCGGCGGCATGATGCGACCGGGCTACTCTCCTACTTAGCTAAGGCGAAGTGACGGGTGTACGCGCAAGAGTTTATTGTACGGCCCCACGAAGGACAATATCTGGGCGCTCCATTCCACCGCTAACGTATGGCGAGCTTACAGAGATCCTGTGAAAGTCCGAGACGCTACCATCGGGAGCTTCCAAACTATAGAAAACCCTAGTTTGGATAAGCCAGTCGAAAGCCTCGACAATGGGAACCCGGTGGCCGTAGCTTCGAGTGGAGGCCGACAAGATCCGTGCCAGAAATACCAATGGTATGAATACGGCTTGGTGGAAAGGTGGAGTAGGCTCGATAATTTCGTAATGAATTTTATTTAGTGTGTGGTCCGCTGAGATAAAACGCACCGAATTGTACAGGTCATCCATCGAAATCCACGGAACACCGCTGCTATCGAAAGCGAGAACGCAGAAAGCCCACATGTGCAATTTACGTTATGTGCTATTAGACGACCTACCCAGCGACACTTACAGATAAGTAGCGGATTGCTATCATCTGTCGCAGACGCGTCCAAACAGATTCATACCCACGTTGGCGATTACGGATGTTCCGCGGAATTGGGCATCATCGCCTTGTCTCGTGTAAAAATTAAGAACCGAATGTATAGGAGCTCACCGCGGTTTCAAGATCGGTCGCAGAATATACCACGTCCACTCTGCATGTGCGCAATGTAAACAGCTCAACGCCAAAGACTCGTAGCTTTGAGCCCCCGGATTGATTTCATACTCAAGGAATATTCGCCGGATTCTCTCCAATTAATTTTCTTGGGATGTTAGTATAACTATTAGTTACTCCAAACTTAAGTGAAGGCGTACGGGTGCATCATCCCGATTCCCTGGCCAGCTAAGTAAACCGAGGTGGGATCAATTTGTACAGGTGAACATAATACATTCTCCTATCAAAGACATACCCATCGCGAAATCCCTTGATTCTTAATCCCCACAGGTGACGTTCTCCTAAACCAAAATTTACAAGGGAAAAGCAACGGAGGCCATTTCACCACACCGTTTCCATAGAGCGATAGTTACCCCGGGGACAGTAAAGTGGGATACAGTGAAACTGGATCGGCTCAGAGTTGGAGGATGACCGCGGTCCCCGTTACCGAGTCGGACGTTAGCAGTCTAGGTACGTGGATATAGACTCAGGAGGGTTTCAAAAGCCAAATTTAGTCGATTTCTTGGGAGTTATCCCCCTATCGTTCTGTGATGGACGACCGTCGCACCGGTTGGATTCGTCACATGCCACCCCCATATTTGCTGGCCTCGTAACGGGGCGGGTAACATGTGGATAAACAAACCATATCATACATATCATGCTAACGTATTATACAGCAGGTCCGATTATCTCAGTAATGCGCGTCTAAAGGCGTTTTTTCAGTGTATAGTGCCGATGCAGATTACTTGGTTTCCTATCTTCACAATAATGCGTGTTCCGTTTCGATGACTAAGAAGTACATATCTGGCGACTGGGAACTTGTTTCTGGGCTCCCTAAATCTCTTGACTAGACTATTCTTAGCATACAACAGGTCGTATGGGTTGGAAGCGAGATCCTAGCGGCGGCTATACGTGGCGGATCTCAGTACCCGAGGAGGAATGCGAGTGCCATATAGATTGGCTAGTCGGGATTAGGCATTCTGCTCATATCCCTTTGAGTGCCGAACGGCCCACAGAGTAAAAAGCCTCTCCCTTGCCCGAAAGTGTATCGCCCGTGGAATAATTTGTGCGGGTTTCATAACCCGCACCGCACAATTACCGTGGTGATGCGTTCTTTAGTCTTTCGACCTATAGAGAACCGGGCCAATACATACACAATTTCGGCAGCAAGTTACTTAACCATCTCTGCAGGAACGAGCGCAAAACCAACCTCTAATTATTTTCCATCTTAATCCCATTTGGAGGTACGCTGTATGTCGCCGAGGACTGGTCCCGGGGCTACCGACGGCCAATTCCTTGATCTCTGTTGACAATTACAACGGCTTGTTGAACTTCTAGCTAATGTTTAGCGAACGTAACGCTTACGGAGGATCCCCGTACTATAGTTGAACTTTTCGGTCCGTCAGTTCACTAACCTGCGAATCTCAAAACTCTCCTGCACACAGTCTTACTCACTAAGAACGGGTAGTTCGAATATCGTAATCCCGTAATCCGATTAGGGATAGCATGAACGTGGACATGATACTTGGAGTACGGCTAAAACGCACGCCCTCACTTCTATGGAAACCACCCGCAAACCAAAGAAGGGACAGGGGCATAGGGGCTCTCGGCACCGTTTGCTGGTTTTAGCGAACGAGAACTGTGCCGAACATAACACCGGGTAGATTCATTGTAAGAGTGATACGTCTTACGCACGCGTACAGCCGGGCTATGCTAGATGCTTTTCCCAAAATCTATATTACCAATCACCTAATTCGGGTTCAGTGAAGTCGTTCCTGTTTCAGTACGACTTCAGGTAGCAATCAGCGTACCATTTTATATATCTTGGAAGGGAGTTGTTGGGCGTTGTGTCGCCCCTCAGACGAGCTTACTGGCTGCGCTTGTCGGCTTCACGAAGGTTTCCAGGTTGTGTGGGACGTAAAAACGAGAGGAACTTGGCGTGTACCGGCCACAAGGTACATTTACAACTGCCCAAGAACAAAATCCAGTATTGGGACAAGCGCAAGTAATCGCTAATCGCCTTTTATTGGCGCCTAGCCTAGATTACGAGTTAAGATCTAGTGCAACCTTGGTATAGCAGCTCATATAGACATAGGGCGCGAAGATCACATCGGAAGTGGGGGATGGGATCGTCGAGGTTCTGCAATTCATGGGGATTCTAACCGGAGATCGTCCATCACAACAGTCCTTAGAAGTGAAGTTTCAGGCAATATAACCAAGATGGATCCAACTGTGTTGGAAAACCGCTCATTCACAGCCATCTTCGTTATACAATGTAATCACCCAGCGGAGGCGGTTTTGCATACGGCTTGATCTCAAAAAAAGACCCAGAAATTTATATAGATTCAATAGCACTCATTACGACGATAGTTAGCCCCGCTCCGTCGGCCTCAAGATGTCGGTCCCTCGAGATGATTCGCGATGTGCTGTGGGCTGTGACAAGATTAGCTACACAGTAAGAGAAAAAATCTTAAAAATGTGCACACAACATTAATTTCGGCACGTCGATTATTTGATTTATTGTCAAGCATGTCATATGGACCTTAGATTTTGCCAGCCCCCGTGCTGACGTGCTGGCTTCCACCGGAGCAATCGCTCTCCCGGCCCAAAATGCAGAAGAATGGCGTGCGAGATGAAGGACCTCTACCGTACGTGCGCTGAGACCTTGGCACAGATACAGCCGTAATGCGTGTGAGATATTTAGCCGGCAACATAGACAGATATCACCAAGATACATAGAGAGAGCAACACAGGTAACAGAGAGAGGTGGTCGTCTCTGTGGGGTGGCCTTAAATAGACAGAGGAGGGCGGACGCAGAGAGAGGGAGGGGGGTTAGAGAAAAAATTAGCATATCAATGAGTGGACAACCAAACGTGTTGCTGCAAGTGCGATGACACGGCAAGCAAGCCTGAAAATCAGGAGGACACACTAAAATGAAATAACCTAGTAAAATATCAAAATGTAATGTAATACAACACAGAGGGTCGGTCAACAAACAATTAACGCATAGCCTGGTTGATTACGTATTTCAAAGATTGCTAAGTTAGAATTTAAGTGTGAACATTCCAAAGAGAGGACACAGGCAGAGAGAACAAGTAGTCTGAGAGAGAGAAAACAGAAGATAAGTTTAAAACTTCCCCGTAGAAGTGGTTCAATCTTAATTTTAGAACTTTCGTGACTGCAGGAATTATTATTTGTTTCTTTCGGTTAAGTCACGTCTAAAGATAAAATAATAAATTAAATTAAATAATAGAATACGACGTTTCGATTGCAACACAAGCAATCATCATCAGGTATAATGAAATAGCGACATAAAATCTAACCAGAAAACTATAGACAGACATATTAGCCATGAATGCAAGACCACAGGTGCACCAAGTGGTATCCATAGAACTACTTGAAAGACGCTCAGTCGGCACATGATGGCTATCCTTCTATATCGTCACAGAAATACTGAGCGAGATGGATTTCAAACAACGCTCACACCTGCCACTAATTCGCTAATGAAGGTTCACAACCGGTGGATCGTTCCCTACTGCCCTCTACTGTGCAAGATCTTCCAGGCCCACTTTAATTTGAAATTCTGCTATTCTAAAATAAGCCATCCAATGTGTTTGCCAATACATCAACAAAGGCTCTGACATGGCTGTCTTTGACATACAAAACAGAGGGCCAAAGTGTGCATGAGCTCTAACAATTTTTTCAAAGAACATGCATAATCAACAATGACGTAATCAGCAACAATGACGTAATCAGCAACAATGACGTAATCAGCAACAATGACGTAATCTGCAACAATGACGTATTCAGCAACAATGACGTAATTTGCTGAATTATTGGCTTCCCCATCCACGACCACCCCACCCACTCACCCACCCACTCACCCACTCACTCACCCACTCACTCACCCACTCACCCACCCACTCACCCACTCACTTACCCACTCACCACCCATTCACCCACTCACCACTCACTCACCCACTCACTCACCCACCCACTCACCCACTCACTCACCCACCACTCACTCACCCACTCACCCACCCACTCACTCACCACCCACTCACCCACTCACTCACCCACTCACTCCACCCACCCACTCACCCACTCACTCACCACTCACCTCACTCACCCCACTCACTCACCCACTCACCACCCACTCACCCACCCACTCACCCACCCACTCACCCCACCCACTCACCCACCCACCCCACTCACCCACCCACCCACTCACTCACCCACCCACTCACCCACCCACCACTCACTCACCCCACCACTCACCACTCACTCACCACCCACTCACCCACACACCCACCCACTCACTCACCCACTCACCCACCCACTCACTCACCCACTCACTCACCCACTCACCCACCCACTCACTCACCCACTCACTCACCCAATCACTCACCCACTCACCACCCACCCACTCACCCACTCACTCACTCCCCACTCACCACTCACTCACTCACTCACACACTCAGTCACCCACTCACTCACCCACTCACTCATCCATCTAACCACCCACTCACCCACTCACCCACCCACTCACCCACTCACCCACTCACCCACTCACTCACCCACTCACTCACCCACTCACTCACCCACCCACCCACCCACCACTCACTCACCCACCCACCCACCCACCACCCACTCACCCACCCACCCACCCACCCACTCACCACCCACCACTCACTCACCCACTCACTCACCTACCCACTCACCCACTCACCCACCCACTCACCCACTCACTCACCCACTCACCCACCCACTCACCCACTCACCCACCCACCCACTACCCACCCACTCACCCACCCACCCACCACTCACTCACTCACCCACTCACTCACCCACCCACCCACCACCACTCACTCACCCACCCACTCACCCACTCACTCACTCACCCACTCACTCACTCACCCCACCCACCACTCACTCACCCACTCACCCACCCACTCACTCACCCACTCACTCACTCACCCACTCACTCACCCACTCACCCACTCACCCACTCACTCACCCACTCACTCACTCACCCACTCACTCACTCACTCACTCACCCACTCACCCACCCACTCACTCACCCACTCACTCACTCACTCACCCACCCACTCACCCACCCACCCACCCACCCCACCACCCACTCACCCACCCACCCACCCACTCACCCACCCACTCACCCACTCACCCACCCCACCCACTCACCCACCCACCCCACCCACTCACTCACCCACCCCACCCACTCACCCACCCACCCACTCACCACTCACTCACCCCACCCACTCACCCCACCCACTCACTCACCCACTCACCCACCCACTCACTCACCCACCCACTCACTCACCCACCCACTCACCCACCCACCACTCACCCACTCACCCACCCACTCACCCCACCCACTCACTCACCCCACCCACTCACTCACCCCACCCACTCACCCACCCACTCACCCACCCACTCACTCACTCACTCACCCACTCACTCACCCACACACTCACCCACACACTCACCCACACACTCACCCACTCACCCACACTCACTCACTCACTCACTCACACACTCACTCACTCACTCACCCACTCACCCACTCACTCACCCACTCACTCACCCACTCACTCCACTCACTCACCCACCCCACTCCACTCACCCACTCACTCACTCACTCCACCCACTCACCCACACACTCACCCACTCACTCACCCACTCACTCACCCACCCACTCACCCACTCACTCACCCACCCACTCACTCACTCACCCACCCACCCACCCACTCACCCACCCACCCACTCACTCACCCACCCACTCACCAACCCAACCCAATCACTCACCCACCACCCACTCACTCACCCACTCACTCACCCACTCACCCACCCACTCACCCACCCACTCACTCACCCACCCACTCACTCACCCACTCACCCACTCACTCACCCACCCACCCACCCACTCACCCACTCACCCACCCACCCACCCACTCACCACCACTCACCCACCCACTCACTCACCCACCCACTCACCCACTCACCCACCCACTCACCCACTCACCCACCCACTCACTCACCCACTCACCCACCCACTCACTCACCCACTCACCCACTCACTCACTCACCCACTCACCCACCCACTCACTCACCCACCCAACCACTCACTCACCCACTCACCCACCCACTCACCCACTCACCCACCCACTCACCCACTCACCCACTCACCCACTCACCCACTCACTCACCCACACACTCACCCACTCACTCACCCACTCACCCACCCACTCACCCACCCACCCACTCACCCACTCACCACTCACTCACCCACTCACTCACCCACACACTCACCCACACACTCACCCACTCACCCACACACTCACCAACTCACCCACTCACCAACTCACCCACTCACCCACACACTCACCCACACACTCACCCACTCACCCACCCACCACACCCACCCACTCACCCACCCACTCACCCACCCACTCACCACCCACTCACCCACCCACCACTCACCCACTCACCCACCCACTCACCCACCCACCCACTCACTCACCCACCCACTCACCCACCCACCCACTCACCCACTCACTCACCCACACACTCACCCACTCACCCACCCACTCACCCACCCACTCACCCACCCACTCACTCACCCACCCACTCACTCACTCACCCACTCACCCACCCACTCACTCACCCACTCACCCACCCACCCACTCACCCACCCACTCACCCACCCACTCCACCACTCACCCACTCACCCACTCACCCACCCACTCACCCACCCACTCACTCACTCACCACCCACTCACCACCCACACACTCACCAACTCACCCACTCACCCACTCACCCACTCACCCACCCACTCACCCACACACTCACCCACACACTCACCCACTCACCCACCCACTCACTCACTCACTCACCCACTCACCCACACACCCACTCACCCACTCACTCACCCACCCACCCACTCACCCACCCACTCACCCACTCACCCACTCACTCACCCACCCACTCACCCACTCACTCACCCACCCACTCACCCACCCACCCACCCACTCACTCACCCACCCACCCACTCACTCACCCACTCACCCACTCACTCACCCACTCACTCACCCACCCACCCACCCACTCACTCACCCACTCACTCACCCACTCACCCACCCACCACTCACCCATCCACCCACTCACTCACCCACCCACTCACCCACTCACCCACTCACCCACCCACTCACTCACCCACTCACCCACTCACTCACCCACTCACCCACTCACCCACTCACCCACTCACCCACCCACCCACTCACCCACTCACCCACTCACCCACCCACCCACTCACTCACCCACTCACTCACCCACTCACTCACCCACCCACTCACTCACTCACTCACCCACTCACTCACCCACTCACTCACCCACTCACCCACTCACCCACCCACTCACTCACCCACCCACCACTCACTCACCCACTCACCCACCCACTCACTCACCCACTCACTCACCCACTCACTCACCCACTCACTCACCACCACTCACCCACTCACCCACCACTCACTCACCCACTCACTCACCACTCACTCACCCACTCACCCACCCACTCACCCACCACCCACCCACCCACTCACTCACCCACCCACTCACTCACCCACCCACTCACTCACCAACCCTCTAACTCAATCACTCGCTCACTCAGCCACTCACTCCCTCAACCACTAACTGACTGAACCACTCACTCAAACACTCACTTATTCAACCATTCCAGTATTCATTCAACCAGTCACTCAACCATTATGTCGCTGGACGAGTCCCACCTTGATGGGTCTGCAACGTGTCCAGAGTTATTGCCAAAAAACCACAAACATCCCAGAATCCTCTCGGTTTGGGGTCCAAATGTTGTCGCTTATTATATCCCATGAGAAACATCGCATCGAATGAATGTGATTGGATTCTCCCCGCCTGGATGAGCAGAATTGAATATGTAAGCATCAGGGTTTGGATCAAACTTAGAACCTCCTGTATACCGGGCGAAGTAGTGACCTTCTCGTCACCCGGGTCGCCCTAATCCATTCGCGTATCTCTTCTCTTCTTCTGTGTGTGTGTGCTACAGGCGGGTGTCTCAGATTGCCAGCACCATGTGATGGGAGCTCCAGGGCATGCTGCGTGCTCGCCAGGAGGGGCTGGGCAAGATGGCGTAGTCGCTGGAGCAGCTGCGGGCGCTGCACCGCCGCTCTCACCCTGGCGGAGTGCAGCAACACAGCGGGGCGGCACCAGCGGGACACTCTGGACAACGCAGGCAAGGTACGCGCCAGCCACTCATTTACTCATCCACTCGCTCACTCACTCACTCAGCCACTCGTACAGCCACTCACTTACTCAACCACTAACTGAAACCACTCACTCAACTACTCACTCACTCAACCACTCACTCAACCATTCACTCAAACATTCATTCACTCAACCACTCACTCAATCATTAACTCAACCACTCACTCAACCACACACTCATGCGCTCAAACACTCACTCATTGGTTCAAACACTCACTCATTGGTTCAAACACTCACTCATTCAAATACTCATTCAACCACTCACTAATTCACTCAACCACTCACTCACTGAACCACTCACTCGCTCACTCAACCACCCGCTCGCTTACTGAACCAATCGCTCCATCAACCACTCATTCAGCCACTCACTCAACCATTCACTCACTCACTCAGCCACTCACTCAACCAATTAGTCACTCAATCATTAATTCAACCACTCACTCACTCACTCAACCCCTTACACACAGGCTCATCACCTGTGTCTCACCCATCTCACTGAGTAACACAACTCTTTTTTTAGAAGTGACCTGGCCACAAATAATAGGTCAACAACGTGCCTTATGTGGAAATTTATAGCAGCCAACTACTCTAAACGCCTGTTTCTAATGTGTAGGGAAAATCCAGCGGACCAGAATAAAAATCCACTTGACCACGGAGAGAACATGCAAACTCCAAATATACAGGTGTCACGGTTACGATCTAACCGACAACCTCCTGTATACCAGACGAGGTAGTTAACATTGTATCCGGGCAAGCCGTACATCGAGCTGGAGTGGACCATGCGGCCCATCCCTATCGCGTGAGTGGCTCCCACTGTTGTTATTGTGTTCATATGTGTGTGGTCTGCTTGTGTGTATGCGTGTGCCGCACTGCGCTATGAACCCAACATGACCAGGCTGTTGCCCCGCTCGCCCGACTCGTTGAGAGGCTTTCCCACCCCCCAGGGCGTTGTCGTGAAGAAACCGCTGGGAGGAAGAATATCTCACAATACTGGAAGAGGTGAGGACTACACATAGAGTGGGTGATTAACTGGGTGGGTCTGTGAGTGAGTTGGTGGGTGAGTCAATGGGTGAGTCGGTGGGTGAGTGGGTCGGTCAGTGGTTGAGGGAGTAGGTGAATGAGTGTGTTAGCGATTGAGTGGTTGGTTTGGTGATTGTGTGAATTAGTGGGTGGGTGGGTGAGTGAATAGTTTGAAGTGAGTGAGTGGGTGAGGGAGTGGCTGAGAGGTGGGTTGGTGAGTGGATGAGTAAATTGGTGGGTTAGAGATTTAGTGGGTGGGTAACTAGGTGATTGTGTGGGTGAGTGGCTTAATGGGTGAGTAGGTGAGTGCCTGGATAAGTAAGTGAGTGGATGGTAGCATGAGTGGGTGGATGGTTGAGTGGGTGGGTGAATTAGTGACTGACTGAGTGAGTTAGTGGGTAGGTCAGTGCGTGATTGTGTGGGGGAGTGGTGAGTGAGGAGTTGAGTGAATAGGTTAGTGGGTGGGTGAGTAGATTGTTGGCTGAGTGGGTGGGTTTGGTCAGTTAGTGGGTGGGCGAGTGAATATCGAAGGTTGAGCAGGTGAGTTGTTAGTGTGTGATTTTGTGGGTGGGTGAGTCAAAGAGTGGGGCACCACGGTGGCGAGATGTTAACTACCTCACCTAGTATACAGGAGTTTGTGAATTCGATCCCATCCTTTCCACCTGTATATTTGGAGTTGGCATGTTCTCCCCGTTGGCGTGTGGATTTTTCTCCGGGTCCTCGGGGTTTTAACTCTGCATTGAGAATAAAGTTGCATTCAGAGGATGTGGCTGCAATAAATGTTTATGTGATAAGCCACTTTGTTTACCTGCCATTTGTAACAAGGTCGCTTTTGAAAAAGATCTGTATAGCTCTGTGGACCTTTGCTGGTACATTGAGAAATAGTTAAGTTTTCGTTTATTGAGTGGGTGAGTGGGTAGGTGGGTGATTGAGTGCGTGGGTGGTTGGGTGGGTGGCTGGGTGAGCGGGTGGGTGGAGTTTAGAGTGAGTGAGTCAGTGAGTGAGTGAGTGGATTGGTGGGTGGGTCGTTGAGTTAATGAGTGGGTGTGTCGGTGGGTGCACAGTAAGTTCTTGAGTGGCTGAGTGCGTGCTTGAGCGAGTGAGTTAGCCGTTGAGTGGGTGGCAGGGTGAGTGGGTGGCAGGGTGAGTGGGTGGCAGGGTGAGTGGGTGGCAGGGTGAGTGGGTGGCAGGGTGAGTGGGTGGCAGGGTGAGTGGGTGGCAGGGTGAGTGGGTGGCAGGGTGAGTGGGTGGCAGGGTGAGTGGGTGGCAGGGTGAGTGGGTGGCAGGGTGAGTGGGTGGCAGGGTGAGTGGGTGGCAGGGTGAGTGGGTGGCAGGGTGAGTGGGTGGCAGGGTGAGTGGGTGGCAGGGTGAGTGGGTGGCAGGGTGAGTGAGTGGCAGGGTGAGTGAGTGTGTGGGTGGCAGGGTGAGTGGGTGGCAGGGTGAGTGGGTGGCAGGGTGAGTGGGTGGCAGGGTGAGTGAGTGTGTGGGTGGCTATAGAAGTGTAGTGGTTGGGTGAGTCAGATAACGAGGCACCGCAGTGGCGAGATGGAACCCCCCTCGCGGAAGCCGACGTGTTACACTGGTATATTGGAATTCGTAGGTTTGACCCCAACCCTGATGCCTGTATATTTGGAGTTTGCATCTTCTCCCGTGGTCACGTGGATTTTTCTCTGATTCCTTCGGGTTTGTTTAACACGTAGACTTTCGTGACCAATATCATCAATAATAGAGGTTTCTTTTTTGGGTGAGATCGCGTAAATATATAAATGTGTCGTTAAAACCCACCGCCACCCGACACAGCCAACCAGTGAGGGTTGTCACGTACGCAGCACATGCCAATTTGTCACTAGTACAGCTCACGGTGTGTTGGAGAGTCAAGCCACAACATTTACAATCTGAGTACGACGTTTCGCCAGTAATTACAACTAGCTTCATCAGGCAATAGCCAGATTTGTGGAGACATTCACCTGTTTCGTTCCTTATGTAGAGGCGTAGATGTGGTGCCTGTTTTCATCATTTGCCTGTTATCATTCGCCTGTTATCAAGTTAAAAGTAGAAATAGTTATTATTGTTGTAATCACGTTATAAGTAGAAATAATTGTTATTTCATTAAAAGTAGAAATAATTATTGTTATCAAGTTCAAAGTGGAATAATAATTACTGTTCTCATTCGCCTGTCGTTATCATTTGCCTGTTGTTATTTTTCGCCGATTGTTATCAAGTTAGAAGTAGAAAGTTATTATTATTGTTATCATTCGCCTGGTGTTGGTAGTGCACGTCTCTAATCCAGCACTGTGGAAGGTAGCGAGGGTTGGTGAATCACCGCACAATGATGTTGGCAAATCACCTTCCCGTGGGCGTCGAGGTGCCATAACGTGACTCGCCAGGAGACGGCAGTGGAGCAAGTGGACTAATCGCCAACTTCACCTGCACAGGGATCGAGTGTTTCACCCTCGCACGCACGGGGTTTCTCCGGGTACTCCGGTTCCCCCCACTGCTATAAACACTCGTCAGTAATTAGCGCAAAATGCCTCCATAGAGGACCGCAGAGTTTGGACAACTGTTGGTACTGGCTCACCACGTGGCTTCCTTCCTGCACGGCTGTGGTTCCTCCTGCCTCTGAGTCGTTCTTGTGCGCGCTATAAAACTTGTAATAATGACTATTATTCGCCAGGCGGTGGTGTTGCAAGCCTGTGATCCAGCAGTGCAAGGCAGCAAGGGTGAGTGGATCACACGGCGAATGTTGTGAAACCCCCTTCCCGTGGGCAGCGAGGTACAGAAAGTGGGATAGTCGCCATCTTTGCCTGTACGGTTTAAAGTGCTGCCCCCTTGCATGCGTGGGTTTTCTCCAGGTGCTCCGGTTTCCCCCACTTAAGTTAAATGTGTGCATGTAAGACTCGCACAAACAACCATACCCAGAAACCCAGACTCCAACAGAGACCCATACATTCCTACAGACACTCAAGACTCACACAGCGACCCCATACTCACAGAGACCGATGGACATGCACAGAGACCCATAGCCTCACACATGGTGGTGATGGTGGTGGTGATGATTGTGGTGGTAATGATGGTGGTGGTGATGGTGATGGTGGTGATGGTGGTGGTGATGGTGGTGGTGGTGGTGATGGTGGTGGTGATGGTGATGGTGGTGATGGTGGTGATGGTGGTGGATGGTGGTGGTGATGGTGGTGGTGATGATTGTGATGGTGGTGATGGTGGTGGTGATGATGGTGGTGATGGTGGTGGTGGTGATGGTGATGATGGTGGTGGTGATGGTGGTGATGGTGATGGTGGTGATGGTGGTGATGGTGGTGATGGTGGTGGTGATGGTGATGGTGGTGATGGTGGTGGTGATGGTGATTGTGATGGTGATGGTGGTGATGGTGATGGTGGTGATGGTGATGGTGGTGATGGTGATGATGGTGGTGATGGTGGTGTGATGGTGGTGGTGATGTTGGTGATGGTGGTGATGGTGGTGGTGATGGTGGTGATGATGGTGGTGATGGTGGTGATGATGGTGGTGGTGATGGTGGTGATGGTGGTGATGGTGGTGATGGTGGTGGTGGTGGTGGTGGTGGTGATGGTGGTGATGATGGTGGTGGTGGTGGTGGTGGTGATGATGGTGGTGGTGATGGTGATGGTGGTGATGGTGGTGATGATGGTGGTGATGATGGTGATGGTTGTGATGGTGATGATGGTGGTGATGGTGGTGATGGTGGTGATGGTGGTGATGGTGGTGGTGGTGATGATGGTGGTGGTGGTGGTGATGGTGGTGGTGATGGTGGTGGTGGTGATGGTGGTGGTGATGGTGGTGGTGGTGATGGTGGTGGTGATGGTGGTGGTGGTGATGATGGTGGTGGTGGTGATGGTGGTGGTGATGATGGTGATGGTGATGATGGTGGTGGTGGTGGTGGTGGTGATGATGGTGGTGATGGTGGTGGTGGTGGTGATGGTGGTGATGGTGGTGATGGTGGTGATGGTGGTGATGGTGGTGGTGGTGATGATGGTGATGGTGGTGATGGTGGTGATGATGGTGGTGGTGATGGTGATGATGGTGATGGTGGTGATGGTGGTGATGATGGTGATGGTGATGGTGGTGATGGTGGTAGTGATGGTGATGGTGATGATGGTGGTGGTGATGATGGTGGTGGTGATGGTGGTGATGGTGTGATGGTGATGGTGATGATGGTGATGGTGGTGATGATGATGGTGGTGATGGTGATGATGGTGGTGATGATGGTGATGGTGATGATGGTGGTGATGGTGATGGTGGTGATGATGGTGATGGTGGTGATGATGGTGTGATGGTGATGGTGGTGTGATGGTGGTGGTGATGGTGGTGATGGTGGTGATGGTGGTGATGGTGTGATGGTGGTGATGGTGGTGATGGTGGTGATGGTGGTGATGGTGGTGGTGATGGTGGTGGTGGTGATGGGTGATGGTGGTGGTGATGGTGGTGGTGATGGTGGTGATGGTGGTGGTGATGGTGGTGATGGTGGTGGTGGTGATGGTGGTGGTGATGTGGTGATGGTGGTGATGGTGGTGGTGGTGGTGATGGTGGTGGTGGTGGTGATGGTGGTGGTGATGGTGGTGATGGTGGTGATGGTGGTGGTGATGGTGGTGGTGGTGATGGTGGTGGTGATGGTGATGGTGGTGATGGTGGTGGTGATGGTGGTGATGGTGGTGGTGGTGATGGTGGTGATGGTGGTGATGGTGATGGTGGTGATGGTGGTGGTGGTGATGGTGGTGGTGATGGTGGTGATGGTGGTGATGGTGGTGGTGGTGGTGATGGTGGTGGTGGTGGTGATGGTGGTGGTGATGATGGTGGTGATGGTGGTGGTGATGGTGGTGATGGTGGTGGTGATGGTGGTGTGGTGATGGTGGTGGTGGTGGTGATGGTGGTGGTGGTGGTGGTGGTGATGGTGGTGGTGATGGTGGTGGTGGTGGTGGTGATGATGGTGGTGATGGTGGTGGTGGTGATGGTGGTGGTGATGGTGGTGATGGTGGTGGTGGTGATGGTGGTGGTGATGGTGGTGATGGTGATGGTGGTGATGGTGGTGGTGGTGATGGTGGTGATGGTGGTGGTGATGTGGTGGTGGTGGTGATGGTGGTGGTGATGGTGGTGGTGGTGGTGGTGGTGATGGTGGTGGTGATGGTGTGATGGTGGTGGTGGTGGTGGTGGTGTGGTGATGGTGGTGGATGGTGGTGGTGATGGTGGTGGTGGTGATGGTGGTGGTGTGGTGATGGTGGTGGTGGTGATGGTGGTGATGTTGGTGATGGTGGTGGTGATGATGGTGTGATGTGGTGATGGTGGTGATGGTGGTGGTGATGGTGGTGATGGTGGTGATGGTGGTGGTGATGTGTGGTGATGGTGGATGTGGTGGTGGTGGTGATGTGGTAGTGGTGATGTTGGTGATGGTGTGGTGGTGGTGATGATGGTGGTGATGGTGGTGATGGTGGTGTGGTGGTGGTGGTGATGGTGATGATGGTGGTGGTGGTGGTGGTGGTGATGGTGATGGTGGTGGTGATGGTGGTGGTGGTGATGGTGGTGATGGTGGTCATGGTGGTGGTGATGGGTGGTGGTGGTGGTGGTGTTGGTGATGATGGTAGTGGTGATGGTGTGGTGGTGATGGGTGGTGGTGATGGTGGTGGTGGTCATGATGGTGGTGATGGTGGTGGTGATGGTGGTGGTGTGATGGTGGTAGTGGTGATGGTGGTGGGTGATGGTGGTGGTGATGGTGGTGGTGGTGGTGGTGGTGATGGTGGGAATGGTGGTGATGGTGGTGGTGGTGATGGTGATGGTGGTGGTGATGGTGGTGGTGGTGGTGATGGTGGTGGTGGTCGTGATGGTGGTGGTGGTCTGATGGTGGTGGTGGTGGTGATGGTTATGATGGTGGTAGTGGTGGTTATGATGGTGGTTATGATGATGGTGGTGATGGTGGTGATGGTGGTGGTGATGGTGGTGGTGGTCGTGATGGTGATGGTGGTGATGGTGGTGGTGATGGTGGTGGTGTGATGGTGGTGATGGTGGTGTTGATGGTGGCTCAGCCGCTCAGTCACTCTAACTCAATCACTCAACCACTCGCTCACTCAGCCACTCACTCCCTCAACCACTAACTGACTGAACCACTCACTCAAACACTCACTTATTCAACCATTCCAGTATTCATTCAACCAGTCACTCAACCATTATGTCGCTGGACGAGTCCCACCTTGATGGGTCTGCAACGTTTCCGTCCAGAGTTATTGCCAAAAAAAACACACATCCCAGAATCTTCTCGGGTTGGGCTCCAAATGTTGTCGCTTATTATATCCCATGAGAAACATCGCATCGAATAAATGTGATTGGATTCTCCCCGCCTGGACGAGCAGAATTGAATATGTAAGCATCAGGGTTTGGATCAAACTTAGAACCTCCTGTATACCGGGCGAAGTAGTGACCTTCTCGTCACCCGGGTCGCCCTAATCCATTCGCGTATCTCTTCTTCTTCTGTGTGTGTGTGCTACAGGCGGGTGTCTCAGATTGCCAGCACCATGTGATGGGAGCTCCAGGGCATGCTGCGTGCTCGCCAGGAGGGGCTGGGCAAGATGGCGTAGTCGCTGGAGCAGCTGCGGGCGCTGCACCGCCGCTCTCACCCTGGCGGAGTGCAGCAACACAGCGGGGCGGCACCAGCGGGGACACTCTGGACAACGCAGGCAAGGTGCGCGCCAGCCACTCACTCACTCATCCACTCGCTCACTCACTCACTCAGCCACTCGTACAGCCACTCACTTACTCAACCACTAACTGAAACCACTTACTCACTCAACCACTCACTCAACCATTCACTCAACCATTCATTCACTCAACCACTCACTCACTCAGTCATTAACTCAACCACTCACTCAACCACACACTCATGCGCTCAAACACTCACTCATTGGTTCAAACACTCACTCATTCAAATACTCATTCAACCACTCACTAATTCACTCAACCACTCACTCACTGAACCACTCACTCGCTCACTCAACCACCCGCTCGCTTACTGAACCAATCGCTCCATCAACCACTCATTCAGCCACTCACTCAACCATTCACTCACTCACTCAGCCACTCACTCAACCAATTAGTCACTCAATCATTAATTCAACCACTCACTCACTCACTCAACCCCTTACACACAGGCTCATCACCTGTGTCTCACCCATCTCACTGAGTAACATAACTCTTTTTTTAGAAGTGACCTGGCCACAAATAATAGGTCAACAACGTGCCTTATGTGGAAATTTATAGCAGCCAACTACTCTAAACGCCTGTTTCTAATGTGTAGGGAAAATCCAGCGGACCAGAATAAAAATCCACTTGACCACGGAGAGAACATGCAAACTCCAAATATACAGGTGTCACGGTTGCGATCTAACCGACAACCTCCTGTATACCAGACGAGGTAGTTAACATTGTATCCGGGCAAGCCGTACATCGAGCTGGAGTGGACCATGCGGCCCATCCCTATCGCGTGAGTGGCTCCCACTGTTGTTATTGTGTTCATATGTGTGTGGTCTGCTTGTGTGTATGCGTGTGCCGCACTGCGCTATGAACCCAACATGACCAGGCTGTTGCCCCGCTCGCCCGACTCGTTGAGAGGCTTTCCCACCCCCCAGGGCGTTGTCGTGAAGAAACCGCTGGGAGGAAGAATATCTCACAATACTGGAAGAGGTGAGGACTACACATAGAGTGGGTGATTAACTGGGTGGGTCTGTGGTGAGTTGGTGGGTGAGTCAATGGGTGAGTCGGTGGGTGAGTGGGTCGGTCAGTGGTTGAGGGAGTAGGTGAGTGAGTGTGTTAGCGATTGAGTGGTTGGTTTGGTGATTGTGTGAATTAGTGGGTGGGGTGAGTGAATAGTTTGAAGTGAGTGAGTGGGTGAGGGAGTGGCTGAGAGGTGGGTTGGTGAGTGGATGAGTAAATTGGTGGGTTAGAGATTGAGTGGGTGGGTAACTAGGTGATTGTGTGGGTGAGTGGCTTAATGGGTGAGTAGGTGAGTGCCTGGATAAGTAAGTGAGTGGATGGTAGCATGAGTGGGTGGATGGTTGAGTGGGTGGGTGAATTAGTGACTGACTGAGTGAGTTAGTGGGTAGGTCAGTGCGTGATTGTGTGGGGGAGTGGTGAGTGAGGAGTTGAGTGAATAGGTTAGTGGGTGGGTGAGTAGATTGTTGGCTGAGTGGGTGGGTTGGGTCAGTTAGTGGGTGGGTGAGTGAATATCGAAGGTTGAGCAGGTGAGTTGTTAGTGTGTGATTTTGTGGGTGGGTGAGTCAAAGAGTGGGGCACCACGGTGGCGAGATGTTAACTACCTCACCTAGTATACAGGAGTTTGTGAATTCGATCCCATCCTTTCCACCTGTATATTTGGAGTTGGCATGTTCTCCCCGTTGGCGTGTGGATTTTTCTCCGGGTCCTCGGGGTTTTAACTCTGCATTGAGAATAAAGTTGCATTCAGAGGATGTGGCTGCAATAAATGTTTATGTGATAAGCCACTTTGTTTACCTGCCATTTGTAACAAGGTCGCTTTTGAAAAAGATCTGTATAGCTCTGTGGACCTTTGCTGGTACATTGAGAAATAGTTAAGTTTTCGTTTATTGAGTGGGTGAGTGGGTAGGTGGGTGATTGAGTGCGTGGGTGGTTGGGTGGGTGGCTGGGTGAGCGGGTGGGTGGAGTTTAGAGTGAGTGAGTCAGTGAGTGAGTGAGTGGATTGGTGGGTGGGTCGTTGAGTTAATGAGTGGGTGTGTCGGTGGGTGCACAGTAAGTTCTTGAGTGGCTGAGTGCGTGCTTGAGCGAGTGAGTTAGCCGTTGAGTGGGTGGCAGGGTGAGTGGGTGGCAGGGTGAGTGGGTGGCAGGGTGAGTGGGTGGCAGGGTGAGTGGGTGGCAGGGTGAGTGGGTGGCAGGGTGAGTGGGTGGCAGGGTGAGTGGGTGGCATGGTGAGTGGGTGGGTGAGTGGGTGGCAGGGTGAGTGGGTGGCAGGGTGAGTGGGTGGCAGGGTGAGTGGGTGGCAGGGTGAGTGGGTGGCAGGGTGAGTGGGTGGCAGGGTGAGTGGGTGGCAGGGTGAGTGGGTGGCAGGGTGAGTGAGTGGCAGGGTGAGTGAGTGTGTGGGTGGCAGGGTGAGTGGGTGGCAGGGTGAGTGGGTGGCAGGGTGAGTGGGTGGCAGGGTGAGTGAGTGTGTGGGTGGCTATAGAAGTGTAGTGGTTGGGTGAGTCAGATAACGAGGCACCGCAGTGGCGAGATGGAACCCCCTCGCGGAAGCCGACGTGTTACACTGGTATATTGGAATTCGTAGGTTTGACCCCAACCCTGATGCCTGTATATTTGGAGTTTGCATCTTCTCCCGTGGTCACGTGGATTTTTCTCTGATTCCTTCGGGTTTGTTTAACACGTAGACTTTCGTGACCAATATCATCAATAATAGAGGTTTCTTTTTTGGGTGAGATCGCGTAAATATATAAATGTGTCGTTAAAACCCACCGCCACCCGACACAGCCAACCAGTGAGGGTTGTCACGTACGCAGCACATGCCAATTTGTCACTAGTACAGCTCACGGTGTGTTGGAGAGTCAAGCCACAACATTTACAATCTGAGTACGACGTTTCGCCAGTAATTACAACTAGCTTCATCAGGCAATAGCCAGATTTGTGGAGACATTCACCTGTTTCGTTCCTTATGTAGAGGCGTAGATGTGGTGCCTGTTTTCATCATTTGCCTGTTATCATTCGCCTGTTATCAAGTTAAAAGTAGAAATAGTTATTATTGTTGTAATCACGTTATAAGTAGAAATAATTGTTATTTCATTAAAAGTAGAAATAATTATTGTTATCAAGTTCAAAGTGGAATAATAATTACTGTTCTCATTCGCCTGTCGTTATCATTTGCCTGTTGTTATTTTTCGCCGATTGTTATCAAGTTAGAAGTAGAAAGTTATTATTATTGTTATCATTCGCCTGGTGTTGGTAGTGCACGTCTCTAATCCAGCACTGTGGAAGGTAGCGAGGGTTGGTGAATCACCGCACAATGATGTTGGCAAATCACCTTCCCGTGGGCGTCGAGGTGCCATAACGTGACTCGCCAGGAGACGGCAGTGGAGCAAGTGGACTAATCGCCAACTTCACCTGCACAGGGATCGAGTGTTTCACCCTCGCACGCACGGGGTTTCTCCGGGTACTCCGGTTCCCCCCACTGCTATAAACACTCGTCAGTAATTAGCGCAAAATGCCTCCATAGAGGACCGCAGAGTTTGGACAACTGTTGGTACTGGCTCACCACGTGGCTTCCTTCCTGCACGGCTGTGGTTCCTCCTGCCTCTGAGTCGTTCTTGTGCGCGCTATAAAACTTGTAATAATGACTATTATTCGCCAGGCGGTGGTGTTGCAAGCCTGTGATCCAGCAGTGCAAGGCAGCAAGGGTGAGTGGATCACACGGCGAATGTTGTGAAACCCCCTTCCCGTGGGCAGCGAGGTACAGAAAGTGGGATAGTCGCCATCTTTGCCTGTACGGTTTAAAGTGCTGCCCCCTTGCATGCGTGGGTTTTCTCCAGGTGCTCCGGTTTCCCCCACTTAAGTTAAATGTGTGCATGTAAGACTCGCACAAACAACCATACCCAGAAACCCAGACTCCAACAGAGACCCATACATTCCTACAGACACTCAAGACTCACACAGCGACCCCATACTCACAGAGACCGATGGACATGCACAGAGACCCATAGCCTCACACATGGTGGTGATGGTGGTGGTGATGATTGTGGTGGTAGTGATGGTGGTGGTGTTGGTGATGGTGGTGATGGTGGTGGTGATGGTTGTGATGGTGATGGTGGTGTGTGATGGTTGTGATGGTGATGGTGATGGTTGTTGTGGTGATGGTGGTGTGTGATGGTTGTGATGGTGGTGATGGTTGTGATGGTGATGGTGATGGTGGTGTGGTGACGGTGGTGATGGTGGTGGTGGTTGTGGTGATGGTGATGGTGGTGATGGTGGTGATGGTGGTTGTGGTGGTGATGGTGGTGGTGATGATTGTGATGGTGGTGATGGTGGTGGTGATGGTGATGGTTGTGATGGTGATGATGGTGATGGTGGTGATGATGGTGATGATTGTGATGGTTGTGATGGTGATGGTGGTGTGTGATGGTGGTGTGATGGTGGTGGTGATGTTGGTGATGGTGGTGGTGGTGGTGATGATGGTGATGATGGTGGTGATGGTGGTGATGGTGGTGGTGGTGATGGTGGTGGTGATGGTGGTGGTGGTGATGGTGGTGGTGGTGATGGTGATGATGGTGGTGGTGGTGATGATGGTGATGATGGTGGTGGTGATGGTGATGGTGGTGATGGTGGTGATGATGGTGGTGATGATGGTGATGGTGGTGATGGTGATGATGGTGGTGATGATGATGGTGGTGGTGGTGGTGGTGGTGATGGTGGTGATGGTGGTGGTGGTGGTGATGGTGGTGGTGATGATGGTGGTGGTGATGATGGTGGTGGTGATGGTGGTGGTGATGGTGGTGATGGTGGTGATGGTGGTGGTGATGGTGGTGGTGGTGATGATGGTGGTGGTGGTGATGGTGGTCTTGGTGGTGGTGATGGTGGTGGTGATGATGGTGGTGATGATGGTGGTGGTGGTGATGGTGGTGGTGTTGGTGATGGTGGTGATGGTGGTGGTGATGATGGTGGTGGTGATGATTGTGATGGTGGTGATGGTGGTGGTGATGGTGGTGGTGGTGATGGTGATGATGGTGGTGGTGGTGATGATGGTGATGATGGTGGTGGTGGTGATGATGGTGGTGGTGATGATTGTGATGGTGATGATGGTGGTGGTGATGATGGTGGTGGTGATGGTGATGGTTGTGATGGTGATGATGGTGATGGTGGTGATGATGATGGTGATGGTGTTGATGGTGATGATGGTGGTGATGATGATGGTGATGGTTGTGATGGTGATGATGGTGATGGTGGTGATGATGGTGATGATTGTGATGGTTGTGATGGTGATGGTGGTGTGATGGTGGTGGTGATGTTGGTGATGGTGGTGATGGTGGTGATTATGGTGATGATGGTGGTGATGGTGGTGGTATGGTGGTGGTGATGGTGGTGGTGATGGTGGTGGTGGTGATGGTGGTGATGGTGATGGTGATGATGGTGATGGTGGTGATGGTGGTGGTGGTGGTGGTGATGGTGGTGGTGGTGATGGTGGTGGTGATGGTGGTGATGGTGGTGGTGATGGTGGTGGTGATGGTGGTGATGGTGGTGATGGTGTGATGGTGATGGTGGTGATGGTGGTGGTGATGGTGGTGGTGGTGGTGATGGTGGTGGTGATGGTGATGGTGGTGATGGTGGTGGTGATGGTGGTGGTGATGGTGGTGATGGTGATGGTGGTGATGGTGGTGGTGGTGGTGATGGTGGTGGTGGTGATGGTGGTGGTGGTGATGGTGGTGATGGTGGTGATGGTGGTGATGGTGGTGGTGATGGTGGTGGTGGTGATGGTGGTGGTGGTGATGATGGTGGTGATGGTGGTGATGGTGGTGATGGTGGTGGTGATGGTGGTGATGGTGGTGGTGTCGGTGATGATGGTGGTGATGTTGGTGATGGTGGTCTTGGTGGTGGTGATGGTGGTGGTGGTGGTGATGATGGTGGTGATGGTTGTGGTGGTGATGGTGGTGGTGATGGTGGTGATGGTGGTGATGGTGGTGGTGGTGATGGTGGGGATGGTGGTGATGGTGGTGATGGTGGTGATGGTGATGGTGGTGATGGTGGTGATGATGGTGGTGGTGGTGATGGTGGTGGTGATGGTGGTGGTGGTGGTGGTGGTGGTGGTGGTGATGGTGGTGATGGTGGTGGTGGTGGTGATGGTGGTGATGGTGGTGGTGATGGTGGTGGTGATGGTGGTGGTGATGGTGGTGGTGGTGATGATGGTGGTGGTGGTGGTGATGGTGGTGGTGGTGCTGGTGGTGATGATGGTGGTGGTGGTGGTGGTGGTGATGGTGGTGATGGTGGTGATGGTGGTGGTGATGGTGGTGATGGTGGTGGTGGTGGTGGTGGTGGTGGTGGTGGTGATGGTGGTGATGGTGGTGGTGTGGTGATGGTGGTGATGGTGGTGTGGTGGTGATGGTGGTGGTGGTGATGGTGGTGATGGTGGTGGTGATGGTGGTGGTGATGGTGGTGGTGGTGATGATGGTGGTGGTGATGGTGATGGTGGTGATGGTGGTGGTGGTGGTGATGGTGGTGGTGGTGATGGTGGTGGTGATGGTGGTGATGGTGGTGGTGGTGGTGGTGATGGTGGTGGTGGTGATGGTGGTGGTGATGGTGGTGGTGATGGTGGTGGTGGTGGTGGTGGTGGTGGTGGTGGTGGTGATGGTGGTGGTGGTGATGGTGATGGTGGTGGTGATGGTGGTGGTGGTGATGGTGGTGGTGGTGATGGTGGTGGTGGTGGTGGTGGTGGTGATGGTGGTGGTGATGGTGGTGGTGGTGGTGGTGATGGTGGTGATGATGGTGGTGATGGTGGTGATGGTGGTGGTGATGGTGGTGGTGGTCGTGATGGTGATGGTGGTGATGGTGGTGGTGATGGTGGTGGTGGTGATGGTGGTGATGGTGGTGTTGATGGTGGCTCAGCCGCTCAGTCACTCTAACTCAATCACTCAACCACTCGCTCACTCAGCCACTCCCTCCCTCAACCACTAACTGACTGAACCACTCACTCAAACACTCACTTATTCAACCATTCCAGTATTCATTCAACCAGTCACTCAACCATTATGTCGCTGGACGAGTCCCACCTTGATGGGTCTGCAACGTTTCCGTCCAGAGTTATTGCCAAAAAAACACACATCCCAGAATCTTCTCGGGTTGGGTCCAAATGTTGTCGCTTATTATATCCCATGAGAAACATCGCATCGAATAAACGTGATTGGATTCTCCCCGCCTGGACGAGCAGAATTGAATATGTAAGCATCAGGGTTTGGATCAAACTTAGAACCTCCTGTATACCGGGCGAAGTAGTGACCTTCTCGTCACCCGGGTCGCCCTAATCCATTCGCGTATCTCTTCTTCTTCTGTGTGTGTGTGCTACAGGCGGGTGTCTCAGATTGCCAGCACCATGTGATGGGAGCTCCAGGGCATGCTGCGTGCTCGCCAGGAGGGGCTGGGCAAGATGGCGTAGTCGCTGGAGCAGCTGCGGGCGCGGCACCGCCGCTCTCACCCTGGCGGAGTGCAGCAACACAGCGGGGCGGCACCAGCGGGACACTCGGGACAACGCAGGCAAGGTGCGCGCCAGCCACTCACTCACTCATCCACTCGCTCACTCACTCACTCAGCCACTCGTACAGCCACTCACTTACTCAACCACTAACTGAAACCACTTACTCACTCAACCACTCACTCAACCATTCACTCAACCATTCATTCACTCAACCACTCACTCACTCAGTCATTAACTCAACCACTCACTCAACCACACATCATGCGCTCAAACACTCACTCATTGGTTCAAACACTCACTCATTCAAATACTCATTCAACCACTCACTAATTCACTCAACCACTCACTCACTAAACCACTCACTCGCTCACTCAACCACCCGCTCGCTTACTGAACCAATCGCTCCATCAACCACTCATTCAGCCACTCACTCAACCATTCACTCACTCACTCAGCCACTCACTCAACCAATTAGTCACTCAATCATTAATTCAACCACTCACTCACTCACTCAACCCCTTACACACAGGCTCATCACCTGTGTCTCACCCATCTCACTGAGTAACATAACTCTTTTTTTAGAAGTGACCTGGCCACAAATAATAGGTCAACAACGTGCCTTATGTGGAAATTTATAGCAGCCAACTACTCTAAACGCCTGTTTCTAATGTGTAGGGAAAATCCAGCGGACCAGAATAAAAATCCACTTGACCACGGAGAGAACATGCAAACTCCAAATATACAGGTGTCACGGTTGCGATCTAACCGACAACCTCCTGTATACCAGACGAGGTAGTTAACATTGTATCCGGGCAAGCCGTACATCGAGCTGGAGTGGACCATGCGGCCCATCCCTATCGCGTGAGTGGCTCCCACTGTTGTTATTGTGTTCATATGTGTGTGGTCTGCTTGTGTGTATGCGTGTGCCGCACTGCGCTATGAACCCAACATGACCAGGCTGTTGCCCCGCTCGCCCGACTCGTTGAGAGGCTTTCCCACCCCCCAGGGTGTTGTCGTGAAGAAACCGCTGGGAGGAAGAATATCTCACAATACTGGAAGAGGTGAGGACTACACATAGAGTGGGTGATTAGCTGGGTGGGTCTGTGAGTTGGTGGGTAAGTCAATGGGTGAGTCGGTGGGTGAGTGGGTCGGTCAGTGGTTGAGGGAGTAGGTGAGTGAGTGTGTTAGAGATTGAGTGGTTGGTTTGGTGATTGTGTGAATTAGTGGGTGGGTGAGTGAATAGTTTGAAGTGAGTGAGTGGGTGAGGGAGTGGCTGAGAGGTGGGTTGGTGAGTGGATGAGTAAATTGGTGGGTTAGAGATTGAGTGGGTGGGTAACTAGGTGATTGTGTGGGTGAGTGGCTTAATGGGTGAGTAGGTGAGTGCCTGGATAAGTAAGTGAGTGGATGGTAGCATGAGTGGGTGGATGGTTGAGTGGGTGGGTGAATTAGTGACTGACTGAGTGAGTTAGTGGGTAGGTCAGTGCGTGATTGTGTGGGGGAGTGGTGAGTGAGGAGTTGAGTGAATAGGTTAGTGGGTGGGTGAGTAGATTGTTGGCTGAGTGGGTGGGTTGGGTCAGTTAGTGGGTGGGTGAGTGAATATCGAAGGTTGAGCAGGTGAGTTGTTAGTGTGTGATTTTGTGGGTGGGTGAGTCAAAGAGTGGGGCACCACGGTGGCGAGATGTTAACTACCTCACCTAGTATACAGGAGTTTGTGAATTCGATCCCATCCTTTCCACCTGTATATTTGGAGTTGGCATGTTCTCCCCGTGGTCGTGTGGATTTTTCTCCGGGTCCTCCAGGTTTTCTCTCCAGATTTAAGATCAACATTCACTTAGAGGATTTGGCTGCAATAACTGTCTCCGTGATAATCAGGTAACCAGGTCACTTGTGAAAAATTATTAATATAGTTCTGAGCCTTATCTGGTAAAATAAAAAAGATTGTTTAGTTTATTGGGTGAGTGAGTGGGTAGGTGGGTTGTCGAGTGCGTTGGTGGGTAGGTTAGAGGTTGAGTGGGTGAATGGGTGGGTGTGTGAGTGGGGGTGTGAATAGTTGAGTAGGTGAGTGGGTGAGTAAATTGTGGAGTGAGTGGATTAAAGATTGGTGGGTGTTTGAATGGGTGAGTGGGTGGAGTGCCGTGGTGGCGAGCTGTTAACTACCTCGCCTTTAAATTTCGATTTAAAGCTTTCGTGACTGCAGGGATTCATCTTGTTGGTTCTTTCGGTAGAGTCACGTCACGCCTTTTATACAGGAGGTCGTGAGGTCGATCCCGACCCTGACGCCTGTATATTTGCATGTTCTCCCCATGGTCACGTGGAATTTTCTCCAGGTGCTCCGGGTTCTCCCTCCACATTTTAAAACATGCAATTATAGAATTTGGCCGCTGTAACTTTATACGTGAAAAGCCACTTAATTGAGCTGTTATTTGTGGTCAGGTGGTTTCTGAAAAATATCTATATAGCTGAGGGCCTCACCTGGAAAAATAAAAAAGCGTAATTTCCATTTAGTGTGCAGATGAGTGGCCGAGTGGGAGAGTGGATGAGTGAGTGCGACGTTTGATGGGTAGTACGTCAGTGGCTGGGTGAGTGAGCGTGGGTAGTGGGTGAGTGGCTAAGTGGCTGAGGGAGTCGGCGGGTGATTGGGTGGGTGAGTAGATGGATTATAAATTGAGTAGGTGGCAGGGTGAATGGATCTTACAGTGGGTGAGTAGGTGCACGGCTGGGTGAGTTAGTGAGTAGATGGATGGATGAGTGAGTGGGTGGGTGAGTGTGTGTGGGTAGGAGGTTAGGTGGGTAGTGAGTGAGTGGGTGGGTGGGTGAGTGTGTGGGTGCGTGGATGTGTGGGTGGGTGAGTGTGTGTGGGTAGGAGGTTAGGTGGGTAGTGAGTGAGTGGGTGGGTGGGTGAGTGTGTGTGGGTAGGAGGTTAGGTGGGTAGTGAGTGAGTGGGTGGGTGAGTGTGTGTGGGTAGGAGGTTAGGTGGGTAGTGAGTGAGTGGGTGGGTGGGTGAGTGTGTGTGGGTAGGAGGTTAGGTGGGTAGTGAGTGAGTGGGTGGGTGAGTGTGTGTGGGTAGGAGGTTAGGTGGGTAGTGAGTGAGTGGGTGGGTGAGTGTGTGTGGGTAGGAGGTTAGGTGGGTAGTGAGTGAGTGGGTGGGTGAGTGTGTGGGTGCGTGGATGTGTGGGTGGGTGAGTGTGTGTGGGTAGGAGGTTAGGTGGGTAGTGAGTGAGTGGGTGGGTGGGTGAGTGTGTGTGGGTAGGAGGTTAGGTGGGTAGTGAGTGAGTGGGTGGGTTATAAATGGAGTGAGTCGGTAGTCACTGGGTGAGTGAGTGGGTGGGTGGGTTTGTGAGTTTTGGTTAAGAGATTGAGTCGGTCGCAGGATTGGTGTGTGGTTTAGAGATTGAGTGGGTGGTTTGGTGAGTGGGTGGGTTAGAGATTGAGTGGCTCAGTAAGTGAGTGTTGGGTGGGTGAAGTGAGTTGGGTCGGTGAGTGCGTGGGTGGGTGATTGAGTAAGTGGGTGCGTGAGGGCTTGGGTGAGCGATGGGTTGAGTGGGTATGTTTTTTTGTTCGTGAGTTTGTGGGTGGGTGAGTTAGTCAGTGGGTGGGTGTGTTGGTGGGTCAGTGGGTGGTTACGTTAGTAGGGTGAGTGAGCAAGTGGTTAATTAAGTGGGTGAGTTGTTGGCTGGGTGGGGTAAGCGAGTGAATGGGTGAGTGACTGCTGGTTGGGTAAGTTGATGTGGGAGGTTGAGTGGGTAAGTCAGCGTGTGAGTGAGTGGATGGGTGAGTCAGAGAGTAAGGCGCCAAGGTGGTGAGATGTTCACGACCTCGCCTAGTATACAGGAGGTTGTGTATTTGATCCCAGCCCTTCCGTCTGTATATATGGAGTTTGCATATTCTCTCCGTGGTCGCGTGGAATTTTCTCCGGGTTCTCCGGGTTGTCCCTCCACATTTGAAAATGCATTTATAGAATCTGGTTGCTGTAACTTTATTCGTGAACAGCCACTTCATTTTGCTGTCATTTGTGCTGAGGTGGCTTCCGAAAAAGATCTTTATAGCTGAGGGCCTTACCTGGTAAAATAAATTGATGATGTTGGTGGTGATGGTGTTGGTGGTGATGGTGTTGTTGGTGGTGACAGTGTTGTTGGTGGTGGTGATGGTGTTGTTGTTGGTGGTGATGGTGGTGATGTTGGTGGTGTGATGTGGTGATGGTGGTGATGGTGGTGATGGTGATGATGGTGATGGTGGTGATGGTGGTGGTGGTGATGATGGTGGTGATGATGGTGGTGGTGATGGTGGTGATGATGGTGGTGATGGTAGTGATGGTGATGGTAGTGATGGTGGTAGTGCTGGTGATGGTAGTGATGGTAGTGATGGTGATGGTAGTGATCAGGGTTGCGATTTGCGCACCAATTTCCGCAAACATGCTGTTTTCGACCGCATTTCGCGGTAGTTTCTGTGACCCTCTTCCGCACAAATTTCCGCAATTTGCGGTGATTCCTGGGAAGACTTCCGCAAATCGTGACTTCGATTCCCGCCTATACCGGTGCCGTACTCGCGCGGTTGGCGCACATATCTCGCGTCTACCCACTTGCCTCTGCCGTAGCTACTCTATACCTCCTGCAAATAAATACACTTTACTGCTAACGATAATAGCTCATAACATCACACACAGATTCAAAAATGAGCAGCACCCCCACCACCAAGAGCAAGCCTATCGTCCTCGAGCGCTGGTTCCTCGGCCGCCTGTGGCTCATGTACGACGAGGAGAAAAGCGCCTTCTTCTGCACCACGTGCTCTGCCGCCGGGCCGAGGTCGTGCATCTTCCACAAGGGCAACAAAGGATATACCCCGGGCGTCTCGGGCAAGTTTTCCCTCGACCGCATCGTCGACCACGGCGACAGCATCGGCCACCTCAAGGCCGCCGAGACGCTCCGAGCGAAGTCGGCCTTGGAGTTGGCCTTCCAGCGCAGCGGCGAGCAGGAGCAGAAGAGCATGGGCGCGGCGGCCGGCGAGTCGGGCGCCGCCGACTACACGCTCTGGCATTCGCACGCGCTGCGGTGCGGCTACTTCATTGCCAAGCACAGTCTGCCCTACTCGATGATGGAGCACATCTGCGGCCTCGTGCAGACCAGCATCAACTCGTATGCGGGCAAGCAGGCCTTCTCCACTGCCAGCGGCACCTACGGCTCATACTGCTCGCGCGACAGCGCAGTCGACATGGTGGAGATCTGCAGCACGTCCATCTTGGAGAAGACCGTGCACGAGATGCGCGAGGCCAAGTTCTTCTCGATCAGCTGCGACGAGAGCACGGACGTGGCATCTAGCAAGAACGCCGTCGTCATGGGCCGCTACGTATACTGCAACGCCATTTGCATCCGCATGCTCGGCGTCGTCTCCCTCTCGAGCGGCAGCGCCAAGGCCGTCTTCGACGCCATCATTGAGCTGCTCGATGGCCGCGGCCTCGACATCGAGGACCTCATCGGCTTCGCGAGCGACGGTGCGTCCGTCATGATGGGCTGCAACACGGGCGTCGCCGCCCGCCTCAAGTCAGTAGTTCCACGTTTGGTTTCGGCACATTGCCCAGCGCACCGTGCTGCTCTTGCGGCAGAAGACGCTGAGAGCGAGTACGAGGAGGAGCGCATGCTCGTCGTCGCGGGCATCTACAACTACTTCAAGAGGTCGCTCCCGCGCAAGGAGCTGCTCAGCGCGGCCATGGACAAGCTCGGGGCCCCGCACCTCAAGCTGCTCCTCGGCGGGTTCACGCGCTGGCTCTCGCGCGGGCAGTCGTTGCACAACATGCACCGCCTCGCCCAGTCCGTGGCCGAGGTCCTCGCGGACGACACGAGCTCCGTCGCCGCCGCCAAGTACTACAGCTACTTGCGCTGCGTGGCCTACCACGTCTGGATCGCGCTCATGTCGGACGTGAGCGGCATCCTCAACATGCTCAGCACGGCGCTGCAGGCCGACGACATGCACATCGTGAGCGTTGGAGGCATCGTCGCCGCGACCGTCCTGCAGCTGCGCTACACCTTCTTGACCACTTTGACGCTCGACACCGTCTCGACACCGGCGCTCCTCGAGCTCAACGAGCGCCTCGGGGGCAACGTGCAGTCCGAGGACGAGGACGAGGTGGCGGCGACCTTTCGCGCCGGGGGCGAATACGTACAGCGCCTTGTTGCTCATCTCGAAGAGCGCTTCCCAGAAGAGACGCACTCCACGGTACGGGCGCTCGCCATGCTGTACCCAGACGAGATCGCCAAGGCGGCGCACATCCAGACCTTTGGCGTGCACGAGATCGTCGCGCTCGGCAAGACCTACCTACCGGACGCCTCCTCCTCCGAGCTCGTGACGGAGTACAACCACTACAAGTACTTTGCCATCGGCAGCTTCCGCGGCGTCGGCGCGACGGAGATCCTCAAGGTCGTGTGCAGCAACTCGCACATGCAAAAGTCCCACCCCAAGATCCTCACGCTCATCAAGATCGCTGCGACTTTGGCGCACGGGTCTGTCGACTGCGAGAGGGCCTTCTCTCTGCAAAACAACATCAAGACCGAGGAGCGGTCGCTCCTCACGTGCAAGCAGTTGAACGCGCTTATGGTTTGCGCCCGCGACGGACCAAAACTCAGCAACTTTGATGCCGAAGACAACATGAAGCGCTGGAAGAATGCGAAGAAGAGAAAGTACATTTGCTCGTAATCACGCTCTGCCTTTGAATAAAGTACATTTGCTCGTAATCACGGCTCTGCATTTGAATAAAGTATGTGGTTCTTGTGCGGAAATGCGGAAATCATATATTCATTGCAATCAGTAGCTCAAAGCCCTGCGTGATGTTGAGCCTTGCATATATCCTTTCCAATAGAACGCATTAACGTGTTGTTAAAAGCGCGCGGTCACAGGAGTAGTCTTTCCACCGTTTGCGGTTGACATTAGCAGAAATGCGGGAAAAATTGAACCCTCCTTCCGCATTTTCCATGCCGAAATCGCAACCCTGGTGGTGATGGTGATGATGGTGGTGATGGTGGTGGTGGTGATGGTGGTGATGGTGGTGGTGGTGGTGATGATGGTGGTGATGGTGGTGATGATGGTGGTGATGGTGGTGGTGGTGGTGTTGATTGTGATGGTGGTGGTGGTGGTGATGATGGTGGTGGTGATGGTGATGGTTGTGATGGTGATGATGGTGATGGTGGTGATGATGGTGATGGTTGTGATGGTGGTGATGATGATGGTGATGGTGGTGATGGTGATGATGGTGGTGATGATGGTGGTGGTGATGGTGGTGGTGGTGGTGATGGTGGTGGTGATGGTGGTGGTGATGGTGGTGATGGTGGTGATGGTGGTGATGGTGGTGGTGATGGTGGTGGTGATGGTGGTGATGGTGGTGGTGATGTTGGTGATGGTGGTGGTGGTGGTGGTGATGCTGGTGGCGGTGATGGTGGTGGTGTCGGTGATGATGGTGGTGATGTTGGTGATGGTGGTGATGGTGGTGATGGTGGTGATGGTGGTGGTGGTGGTGGTGATGGTGGTGGTGGTGGTGATGGTGGTGATGGTGATGGTGGTGATGGTGGTGGTGGTGGTGGTGATGGTGGTGATGGTGATGGTGATGGTGGTGGTGGTGGTGATGGTGGTGGTGGTGATGGTGGTGGTGATGGTGGTGGTGATGGTGGTGGTGGTGATGGTGGTGATGGTGGTGATGGTGGTGGTGATGGTGGTGGTGATGGTGATGGTGGTGGTGGTGATGGTGGTGGTGGTGATGGTGGTGGTGGTGATGGTGGTGATGGTGGTGATGGTGGTGGTGATGGTGGTGGTGGTGATGGTGGTGGTGATGGTGGTGGTGATGATGGTGGTGATGGTGGTGGTGATGGTGGTGGTGATGGTGATGATGGTGGTGGTGGTGGTGGTGATGATGGTGATGGTGGTGGTGATGGTGGTGGTGATGGTGGTGGTGGTGATGGTGGTGGTGGTGGTGATGGTGGTGGTGGTGACGGTGGTGGTGTTGGTGATGGTGGTGGTGATGATGGTGGTGATGGTTGGTGATGGTGGTGATGGTGGTGGTGATGGTGGTGATGGTGGTGATGGTGGTGGTGATGGTGGTGATGGTGGTGATGGTGGTGGTGGTGATGTGGTGGTGGTGATGGTGGTGATGGTGATGGTGGTGATGATGTGGTGGTGGTGGTGATGGTGGTGATGGTGGTGGTGGTGATGGTGGTGATGATGGTGGTGGTGGTGGTGGTGATGGTGATGGTGGTGGTGATGGTGGTGGTGGATGGTGGTGGTGATGGTGGTGATGGTGGTGGTGGTGGTGGTGGTGATGATGGTGGTGATGATGGTGATGGTGGTGGTGGTGGTGATGGTGGTGGTGGTGGTGGTGGTGATGGTAGTGGTGATGGCGGTGGTGGTGATGGTGGTAGTGGTGATGGTGGTGGTGATGGTGGTGGTGATGGTGATGGTGGTGGTGGTGATGGTGGTGGTGGTGGTGATGGTGGTGGTGGTGATGGTGATGGTGGTGGTGATGGTGGTGGTGGTGGTGATGGTGGTGGTGGTCGTGATGGTGGTGGTGGTCGTGATGGTGGTGGTGGTGGTGATGGTGGTGGTGATGGTGGTGGTGGTGGTGGTGATGGTGGTGATGATGGTGGTGATGGTGATGGTGGTGGTGATGGTGGTGGTGGTCGTGATGGTGATGGTGGTGATGGTGGTGGTGATGGTGGTGGTGGTGATGGTGGTGATGGTGGTGTTGATGGTGGCTCAGCCGCTCAGTCACTCTAACTCAATCACTCAACCACTCGCTCACTCAGCCACTCCCTCCCTCAACCACTAACTGACTGAACCACTCACTCAAACACTCACTTATTCAACCATTCCAGTATTCATTCAACCAGTCACTCAACCATTATGTCGCTGGACGAGTCCCACCTTGATGGGTCTGCAACGTTTCCGTCCAGAGTTATTGCCAAAAAAACACACATCCCAGAATCTTCTCGGGTTGGGCTCCAAATGTTGTCGCTTATTATATCCCATGAGAAACATCGCATCGAATAAACGTGATTGGATTCTCCCCGCCTGGACGAGCAGAATTGAATATGTAAGCATCAGGGTTTGGATCAAACTTAGAACCTCCTGTATACCGGGCGAAGTAGTGACCTTCTCGTCACCCGGGTCGCCCTAATCCATTCGCGTATCTCTTCTTCTTCTGTGTGTGTGTGCTACAGGCGGGTGTCTCAGATTGCCAGCACCATGTGATGGGAGCTCCAGGGCATGCTGCGTGCTCGCCAGGAGGGGCTGGGCAAGATGGCGTAGTCGCTGGAGCAGCTGCGGGCGCGGCACCGCCGCTCTCACCCTGGCGGAGTGCAGCAACACAGCGGGGCGGCACCAGCGGGACACTCTGGACAACGCAGGCAAGGTGCGCGCCAGCCACTCACTCACTCATCCACTCGCTCACTCACTCACTCAGCCACTCGTACAGCCACTCACTTACTCAACCACTAACTGAAACCACTTACTCACTCAACCACTCACTCAACCATTCACTCAACCATTCATTCACTCAACCACTCACTCACTCAGTCATTAACTCAACCACTCACTCAACCACACACTCATGCGCTCAAACACTCACTCATTGGTTCAAACACTCACTCATTCAAATACTCATTCAACCACTCACTAATTCACTCAACCACTCACTCACTAAACCACTCACTCGCTCACTCAACCACCCGCTCGCTTACTGAACCAATCGCTCCATCAACCACTCATTCAGCCACTCACTCAACCATTCACTCACTCACTCAGCCACTCACTCAACCAATTAGTCACTCAATCATTAATTCAACCACTCACTCACTCACTCAACCCCTTACACACAGGCTCATCACCTGTGTCTCACCCATCTCACTGAGTAACATAACTCTTTTTTTAGAAGTGACCTGGCCACAAATAATAGGTCAACAACGTGCCTTATGTGGAAATTTATAGCAGCCAACTACTCTAAACGCCTGTTTCTAATGTGTAGGGAAAATCCAGCGGACCAGAATAAAAATCCACTTGACCACGGAGAGAACATGCAAACTCCAAATATACAGGTGTCACGGTTGCGATCTAACCGACAACCTCCTGTATACCAGACGAGGTAGTTAACATTGTATCCGGGCAAGCCGTACATCGAGCTGGAGTGGACCATGCGGCCCATCCCTATCGCGTGAGTGGCTCCCACTGTTGTTATTGTGTTCATATGTGTGTGGTCTGCTTGTGTGTATGCGTGTGCCGCACTGCGCTATGAACCCAACATGACCAGGCTGTTGCCCCGCTCGCCCGACTCGTTGAGAGGCTTTCCCACCCCCCAGGGTGTTGTCGTGAAGAAACCGCTGGGAGGAAGAATATCTCACAATACTGGAAGAGGTGAGGACTACACATAGAGTGGGTGATTAGCTGGGTGGGTCTGTGAGTTGGTGGGTGAGTCAATGGGTGAGTCGGTGGGTGAGTGGGTCGGTCAGTGGTTGAGGGAGTAGGTGAGTGAGTGTGTTAGAGATTGAGTGGTTGGTTTGGTGATTGTGTGAATTAGTGGGTGGGTGAGTGAATAGTTTGAAGTGAGTGAGTGGGTGAGGGAGTGGCTGAGAGGTGGGTTGGTGAGTGGATGAGTAAATTGGTGGGTTAGAGATTGAGTGGGTGGGTAACTAGGTGATTGTGTGGGTGAGTGGCTTAATGGGTGAGTAGGTGAGTGCCTGGATAAGTAAGTGAGTGGATGGTAGCATGAGTGGGTGGATGGTTGAGTGGGTGGGTGAATTAGTGACTGACTGAGTGAGTTAGTGGGTAGGTCAGTGCGTGATTGTGTGGGGGAGTGGTGAGTGAGGAGTTGAGTGAATAGGTTAGTGGGTGGGTGAGTAGATTGTTGGCTGAGTGGGTGGGTTGGGTCAGTTAGTGGGTGGGTGAGTGAATATCGAAGGTTGAGCAGGTGAGTTGTTAGTGTGTGATTTTGTGGGTGGGTGAGTCAAAGAGTGGGGCACCACGGTGGCGAGATGTTAACTACCTCACCTAGTATACAGGAGTTTGTGAATTCGATCCCATCCTTTCCACCTGTATATTTGGAGTTGGCATGTTCTCCCCGTGGTCGTGTGGATTTTTCTCCGGGTCCTCCAGGTTTTCTCTCCAGATTTAAGATCAACATTCACTTAGAGGATTTGGCTGCAATAACTGTCTCCGTGATAATCAGGTAACCAGGTCACTTGTGAAAAATTATTAATATAGTTCTGAGCCTTATCTGGTAAAATAAAAAAGATTGTTTAGTTTATTGGGTGAGTGAGTGGGTAGGTGGGTTGTCGAGTGCGTTGGTGGGTAGGTTAGAGGTTGAGTGGGTGAATGGGTGGGTGTGTGAGTGGGGGTGTGAATAGTTGAGTAGGTGAGTGGGTGAGTAAATTGTGGAGTGAGTGGATTAAAGATTGGTGGGTGTTTGAATGGGTGAGTGGGTGGAGTGCCGTGGTGGCGAGCTGTTAACTACCTCGCCTTTAAATTTCGATTTAAAGCTTTCGTGACTGCAGGGATTCATCTTGTTGGTTCTTTCGGTAGAGTCACGTCACGCCTTTTATACAGGAGGTCGTGAGGTCGATCCCGACCCTGACGCCTGTATATTTGCATGTTCTCCCCATGGTCACGTGGAATTTTCTCCAGGTGCTCCGGGTTCTCCCTCCACATTTTAAAACATGCAATTATAGAATTTGGCCGCTGTAACTTTATACGTGAAAAGCCACTTAATTGAGCTGTTATTTGTGGTCAGGTGGTTTCTGAAAAATATCTATATAGCTGAGGGCCTCACCTGGAAAAATAAAAAAGCGTAATTTCCATTTAGTGTGCAGATGAGTGGCCGAGTGGGAGAGTGGATGAGTGAGTGCGACGTTTGATGGGTAGTACGTCAGTGGCTGGGTGAGTGAGCGTGGGTAGTGGGTGAGTGGCTAAGTGGCTGAGGGAGTCGGCGGGTGATTGGGTGGGTGAGTAGATGGATTATAAATTGAGTAGGTGGCAGGGTGAATGGATCTTACAGTGGGTGAGTAGGTGCACGGCTGGGTGAGTTAGTGAGTAGATGGATGGATGAGTGAGTGGGTGGGTGAGTGTGTGTGGGTAGGAGGTTAGGTGGGTAGTGAGTGAGTGGGTGGGTGGGTGAGTGTGTGGGTGCGTGGATGTGTGGGTGGGTGAGTGTGTGTGGGTAGGAGGTTAGGTGGGTAGTGAGTGAGTGGGTGGGTGGGTGAGTGTGTGTGGGTAGGAGGTTAGGTGGGTAGTGAGTGAGTGGGTGGGTGAGTGTGTGTGGGTAGGAGGTTAGGTGGGTAGTGAGTGAGTGGGTGGGTGGGTGAGTGTGTGTGGGTAGGAGGTTAGGTGGGTAGTGAGTGAGTGGGTGGGTGAGTGTGTGTGGGTAGGAGGTTAGGTGGGTAGTGAGTGAGTGGGTGGGTGAGTGTGTGTGGGTAGGAGGTTAGGTGGGTAGTGAGTGAGTGGGTGGGTGAGTGTGTGGGTGCGTGGATGTGTGGGTGGGTGAGTGTGTGTGGGTAGGAGGTTAGGTGGGTAGTGAGTGAGTGGGTGGGTGGGTGAGTGTGTGTGGGTAGGAGGTTAGGTGGGTAGTGAGTGAGTGGGTGGGTTATAAATGGAGTGAGTCGGTAGTCACTGGGTGAGTGAGTGGGTGGGTGGGTTTGTGAGTTTTGGTTAAGAGATTGAGTCGGTCGCAGGATTGGTGTGTGGTTTAGAGATTGAGTGGGTGGTTTGGTGAGTGGGTGGGTTAGAGATTGAGTGGCTCAGTAAGTGAGTGTTGGGTGGGTGAAGTGAGTTGGGTCGGTGAGTGCGTGGGTGGGTGATTGAGTAAGTGGGTGCGTGAGGGCTTGGGTGAGCGATGGGTTGAGTGGGTATGTTTTTTTGTTCGTGAGTTTGTGGGTGGGTGAGTTAGTCAGTGGGTGGGTGTGTTGGTGGGTCAGTGGGTGGTTACGTTAGTAGGGTGAGTGAGCAAGTGGTTAATTAAGTGGGTGAGTTGTTGGCTGGGTGGGGTAAGCGAGTGAATGGGTGAGTGACTGCTGGTTGGGTAAGTTGATGTGGGAGGTTGAGTGGGTAAGTCAGCGTGTGAGTGAGTGGATGGGTGAGTCAGAGAGTAAGGCGCCAAGGTGGTGAGATGTTCACGACCTCGCCTAGTATACAGGAGGTTGTGTATTTGATCCCAGCCCTTCCGTCTGTATATATGGAGTTTGCATATTCTCTCCGTGGTCGCGTGGAATTTTCTCCGGGTTCTCCGGGTTGTCCCTCCACATTTGAAAATGCATTTATAGAATCTGGTTGCTGTAACTTTATTCGTGAACAGCCACTTCATTTTGCTGTCATTTGTGCTGAGGTGGCTTCCGAAAAAGATCTTTATAGCTGAGGGCCTTACCTGGTAAAATAAATTGATGATGATGGTGGTGATGGTGATGGTGGTGATGGTGGTGGTGATGTTGGTGGTGGTGGTGATGGTGGTGGTGGTGATGGTGGTGATGGTGGTGGTGATGTTGGTGGTGATGATGGTGATGTTGGTGATGGTGGTGATGGTGGTGATGGTGGTGATGGTGATGATGGTGATGGTGGTGATGGTGGTGGTGGTGATGATGGTGGTGATGATGGTGGTGGTGATGGTGGTGATGATGGTGGTGATGGTGGTGATGGTGGTGGTGGTGATGGTGGTGATGGTAGTGATGGTGGTGATGGTGGTGGTAGTGATCAGGGTTGCGATTTGCGCACCAATTTCCGCAAACATGCTGTTTTCGACCGCATTTCGCGGTAGTTTCTGTGACCCTCTTCCGCACAAATTTCCGCAATTTGCGGTGATTCCTGGGAAGACTTCCGCAAATCGTGACTTCGATTCCCGCCTATACCGGTGCCGTACTCGCGCGGTTGGCGCACATATCTCGCGTCTACCCACTTGCCTCTGCCGTAGCTACTCTATACCTCCTGCAAATAAATACACTTTACTGCTAACGATAATAGCTCATAACATCACACACAGATTCAAAAATGAGCAGCACCCCCACCACCAAGAGCAAGCCTATCGTCCTCGAGCGCTGGTTCCTCGGCCGCCTGTGGCTCATGTACGACGAGGAGAAAAGCGCCTTCTTCTGCACCACGTGCTCTGCCGCCGGGCCGAGGTCGTGCATCTTCCACAAGGGCAACAAAGGATATACCCCGGGCGTCTCGGGCAAGTTTTCCCTCGACCGCATCGTCGACCACGGCGACAGCATCGGCCACCTCAAGGCCGCCGAGACGCTCCGAGCGAAGTCGGCCTTGGAGTTGGCCTTCCAGCGCAGCGGCGAGCAGGAGCAGAAGAGCATGGGCGCGGCGGCCGGCGAGTCGGGCGCCGCCGACTACACGCTCTGGCATTCGCACGCGCTGCGGTGCGGCTACTTCATTGCCAAGCACAGTCTGCCCTACTCGATGATGGAGCACATCTGCGGCCTCGTGCAGACCAGCATCAACTCGTATGCGGGCAAGCAGGCCTTCTCCACTGCCAGCGGCACCTACGGCTCATACTGCTCGCGCGACAGCGCAGTCGACATGGTGGAGATCTGCAGCACGTCCATCTTGGAGAAGACCGTGCACGAGATGCGCGAGGCCAAGTTCTTCTCGATCAGCTGCGACGAGAGCACGGACGTGGCATCTAGCAAGAACGCCGTCGTCATGGGCCGCTACGTATACTGCAACGCCATTTGCATCCGCATGCTCGGCGTCGTCTCCCTCTCGAGCGGCAGCGCCAAGGCCGTCTTCGACGCCATCATTGAGCTGCTCGATGGCCGCGGCCTCGACATCGAGGACCTCATCGGCTTCGCGAGCGACGGTGCGTCCGTCATGATGGGCTGCAACACGGGCGTCGCCGCCCGCCTCAAGTCAGTAGTTCCACGTTTGGTTTCGGCACATTGCCCAGCGCACCGTGCTGCTCTTGCGGCAGAAGACGCTGAGAGCGAGTACGAGGAGGAGCGCATGCTCGTCGTCGCGGGCATCTACAACTACTTCAAGAGGTCGCTCCCGCGCAAGGAGCTGCTCAGCGCGGCCATGGACAAGCTCGGGGCCCCGCACCTCAAGCTGCTCCTCGGCGGGTTCACGCGCTGGCTCTCGCGCGGGCAGTCGTTGCACAACATGCACCGCCTCGCCCAGTCCGTGGCCGAGGTCCTCGCGGACGACACGAGCTCCGTCGCCGCCGCCAAGTACTACAGCTACTTGCGCTGCGTGGCCTACCACGTCTGGATCGCGCTCATGTCGGACGTGAGCGGCATCCTCAACATGCTCAGCACGGCGCTGCAGGCCGACGACATGCACATCGTGAGCGTTGGAGGCATCGTCGCCGCGACCGTCCTGCAGCTGCGCTACACCTTCTTGACCACTTTGACGCTCGACACCGTCTCGACACCGGCGCTCCTCGAGCTCAACGAGCGCCTCGGGGGCAACGTGCAGTCCGAGGACGAGGACGAGGTGGCGGCGACCTTTCGCGCCGGGGGCGAATACGTACAGCGCCTTGTTGCTCATCTCGAAGAGCGCTTCCCAGAAGAGACGCACTCCACGGTACGGGCGCTCGCCATGCTGTACCCAGACGAGATCGCCAAGGCGGCGCACATCCAGACCTTTGGCGTGCACGAGATCGTCGCGCTCGGCAAGACCTACCTACCGGACGCCTCCTCCTCCGAGCTCGTGACGGAGTACAACCACTACAAGTACTTTGCCATCGGCAGCTTCCGCGGCGTCGGCGCGACGGAGATCCTCAAGGTCGTGTGCAGCAACTCGCACATGCAAAAGTCCCACCCCAAGATCCTCACGCTCATCAAGATCGCTGCGACTTTGGCGCACGGGTCTGTCGACTGCGAGAGGGCCTTCTCTCTGCAAAACAACATCAAGACCGAGGAGCGGTCGCTCCTCACGTGCAAGCAGTTGAACGCGCTTATGGTTTGCGCCCGCGACGGACCAAAACTCAGCAACTTTGATGCCGAAGACAACATGAAGCGCTGGAAGAATGCGAAGAAGAGAAAGTACATTTGCTCGTAATCACGCTCTGCCTTTGAATAAAGTACATTTGCTCGTAATCACGGCTCTGCATTTGAATAAAGTATGTGGTTCTTGTGCGGAAATGCGGAAATCATATATTCATTGCAATCAGTAGCTCAAAGCCCTGCGTGATGTTGAGCCTTGCATATATCCTTTCCAATAGAACGCATTAACGTGTTGTTAAAAGCGCGCGGTCACAGGAGTAGTCTTTCCACCGTTTGCGGTTGACATTAGCAGAAATGCGGGAAAAATTGAACCCTCCTTCCGCATTTTCCATGCCGAAATCGCAACCCTGGTGGTGATGGTGATGATGGTGGTGATGGTGGTGGTGGTGATGGTGGTGATGGTGGTGGTGGTGGTGATGATGGTGGTGATGGTGGTGATGATGGTGGTGATGGTGGTGGTGGTGATGGTGGTGGTGATGATTGTGATGGTGGTGATGGTGGTGATGATGGTGGTGGTGATGATGATGGTTGTGATGGTGATGATGGTGATGGTGGTGATGATGGTGATGGTTGTGATGGTGGTGATGATGATGGTGATGGTGGTGATGGTGATGATGGTGGTGATGATGGTGGTGGTGGTGATGGTGGTGGTGGTGATGGTGGTGGTGATGATGGTGGTGATGGTGGTGATGGTGGTGATGGTGGTGATGGTGGTGGTGATGGTGGTGGTGATGGTGGTGGTGATGGTGGTGGTGCTGGTGGTGCTGGTGGTGGTGATGGTGGTGGTGGTGGATGGTGGTGGTGGTGGTGATGGTGGTGATGGTGGTGATGGTGGTGGTGGTGATGGTGGTGGTGATGGTGGTGGTGGTGATGGTGGTGGTGGTGGTGGTGGTGGTGATGGTGGTGGTGGTGATGGTGGTGGTGATGGTGGTGATGGTGGTGATGGTGGTGGTGGTGGTGGTGGTGATGGTGGTGGTGGTGATGGTGGTGGTGATGGTGGTGGTGGTGGTGGTGATGGTGGTGGTGGTGGTGGTGGTGATGGTGGTGGTGATGGTGATGGTGGTGGTGGTGATGGTGGTGGTGGTGGTGGTGATGGTGGTGGTGGTGGTGGTGGTGGTGATGATGATGATGGTGGTGGTGGTGATGGTGGTGCTGGTGGTGGTGGTGGTGACGGTGGTGGTGGTGGTGATAGTGGTGGTGGGGCTGGTGGTAGTGGTGGTGGTGGTGGTGGTGATGGTGGTGGTGGTGGTGATGGTGGTGGTGGTGGTGGTGATGGTGGTGGTGGTGATGGTGGTGGTGGTGATGGTGGTGATGGTGGTGATGGTGGTGGTGATGGTGTGTGGTGGTGATGGTGGTGGTGGTGATGGTGGTGGTGATGGTGGTGATGGTGGTGGTGGTGATGGTGGTGGTGGTGATGGTGGTGGTGATGGTGGTGATGGTGATGGTGGTGGTGATGGTGGTGATGGTGGTGGTGGTGATGGTGGTGGTGGTGATGGTGGTGGTGATGGTGGTGGTGGTGGTGGTGATGGTGGTGATGGTGGTGGTGATGGTGGTGGTGGTGATGGTGGTGGTGGTGGTGGTGGTGGTGGTGGTGATGGTGGTGGTGGTGGTGGTGATGGTGGTGGTGGTGATGGTGGTGGTGGTGATGGTGGTGGTGGTGATGGTGGTGGTGATGGTGGTGGTGATGGTGGTGGTGGTGATGGTGGTGATGGTGGTGGTGGTGATGGTGGTGGTGATGGTGGTGGTGATGGTGGTGGTGGTGGTGGTGGTGGTGATGGTGGTGGTGGTGATGGTGGTGATGGTGGTGGTGGTGGTGATGGTGGTGGTGATGGTGGTGGTGGTGGTGATGGTTGTGGTGGTGGTGGTGATGGTGGTGGTGGTGGTGGTGATGGTGGTGGTGATGGTGGTGGTGATGGTGATGATGGTGGTGATGGTGGTGGTGGTGGTGATGGTGGTGTTGATGGTGGTGGTGGTGATGGTGGTGATGGTGGTGGTGGTGATGGTGGTGATGGTGGTGGTGGTGGCTCAGCCGCTCAGTCACTCTAACTCAATCACTCAACCACTCGCTCACTCAGCCACTCACTCCCTCAACCACTAACTGACTGAACCACTCACTCAAACACTCACTTATTCAACCATTCCAGTATTCATTCAACCAGTCACTCAACCATTATGTCGCTGGACGAGTCCCACCTTGATGGGTCTGCAACGTTTCCGTCCAGAGTTATTGCCAAAAAACCACAAACATCCCAGAATCCTCTCGGTTGGGGTCCAAATGTTGTCGCTTATTATATCCCATGAGAAACATCGCATCGAATAAATGTGATTGGATTCTCCCCGCCTGGACGAGCAGAATTGAATATGTAAGCATCAGGGTTTGGATCAAACTTAGAACCTCCTGTATACCGGGCGAAGTAGTGACCTTCTCGTCACCCGGGTCGCCCTAATCCATTCGCGTATCTCTTCTTCTTCTTCTGTGTGTGTGCTACAGGCGGGTGTCTCAGATTGCCAGCACCATGTGATGGGAGCTCCAGGGCATGCTGCGTGCTCGCCAGGAGGGGCTGGGCAAGATGGCGTAGTCGCTGGAGCAGCTGCGGGCGCGGCACCGCCGCTCTCACCCTGGCGGAGTGCAGCAACACAGCGGGGCGGCACCAGCGGGACACTCTGGACAACGCAGGCAAGGTGCGCGCCAGCCACTCACTCACTCATCCACTCGCTCACTCACTCACTCAGCCACTCGTACAGCCACTCACTTACTCAACCACTAACTGAAACCACTCACTCTACTCACTCAACCACTCACTCAACCATTCACTCAACCATTCATTCACTCAACCACTCACTCACTCATCATTAACTCAACCACTCACTCAACCACACACTCATGCGCTCAAACACTCACTCATTGGTTCAAACACTCACTCATTCAAATACTCATTCAACCACTCACTAATTCACTCAACCACTCACTCACTGAACCACTCACTCGCTCACTCAACCACCCGCTCGCTTACTGAACCAATCGCTCCATCAACCACTCATTCAGCCACTCACTCAACCATTCACTCACTCACTCAGCCACTCACTCAACCAATTAGTCACTCAATCATTAATTCAACCACTCACTCACTCACTCAACCCCTTACACACAGGCTCATCACCTGTGTCTCACCCATCTCACTGAGTAACATAACTCTTTTTTTAGAAGTGACCTGGCCACAAATAATAGGTCAACAACGTGCCTTATGTGGAAATTTATAGCAGCCAACTACTCTAAACGCCTGTTTCTAATGTGTAGGGAAAATCCAGCGGACCAGAATAAAAATCCACTTGACCACGGAGAGAACATGCAAACTCCAAATATACAGGTGTCACGGTTGGGATCTAACCGACAACCTCCTGTATACCAGACGAGGTAGTTAACATTGTATCCGGGCAAGCCGTACATCGAGCTGGAGTGGACCATGCGGCCCATCCCTATCGCGTGAGTGGCTCCCACTGTTGTTATTGTGTTCATATGTGTGTGGTCTGCTTGTGTGTATGCGTGTGCCGCACTGCGCTATGAACCCAACATGACCAGGCTGTTGCCCCGCTCGCCCGACTCGTTGAGAGGCTTTCCCACCCCCCAGGGCGTTGTCGTGAAGAAACCGCTGGGAGGAAGAATATCTCACAATACTGGAAGAGGTGAGGACTACACATAGAGTGGGTGATTAACTGGGTGGGTCTGTGAGTGAGTTGGTGGGTGAGTCAATGGGTGAGTCGGTGGGTGAGTGGGTCGGTCAGTGGTTGAGGGAGTAGGTGAGTGAGTGTGTTAGAGATTGAGTGGTTGGTTTGGTGATTGTGTGAATTAGTGGGTGGGTGAGTGAATAGTTTGAAGTGAGTGAGTGGGTGAGGGAGTGGCTGAGAGGTGGGTTGGTGAGTGGATGAGTAAATTGGTGGGTTAGAGATTGAGTGGGTGGGTAACTAGGTGATTGTGTGGGTGAGTGGCTTAATGGGTGAGTAGGTGAGTGCCTGGATAAGTAAGTGAGTGGATGGTAGCATGAGTGGGTGGATGGTTGAGTGGGTGGGTGAATTAGTGACTGACTGAGTGAGTTAGTGGGTAGGTCAGTGCGTGATTGTGTGGGGGAGTGGTGAGTGAGGAGTTGAGTGAATAGGTTAGTGGGTGGGTGAGTAGATTGTTGGCTGAGTGGGTGGGTTGGGTCAGTTAGTGGGTGGGTGAGTGAATATCGAAGGTTGAGCAGGTGAGTTGTTAGTGTGTGATTTTGTGGGTGGGTGAGTCAAAGAGTGGGGCACCACGGTGGCGAGATGTTAACTACCTCACCTAGTATACAGGAGTTTGTGAATTCGATCCCATCCTTTCCACCTGTATATTTGGAGTTGGCATGTTCTCCCCGTGGTCGTGTGGATTTTTCTCCGGGTCCTCCAGGTTTTCTCTCCAGATTTAAGATCAACATTCACTTAGAGGATTTGGCTGCAATAACTGTCTCCGTGATAATCAGGTAACCAGGTCACTTGTGAAAAATTATTAATATAGTTCTGAGCCTTATCTGGTAAAATAAAAAAGATTGTTTAGTTTATTGGGTGAGTGAGTGGGTAGGTGGGTTGTCGAGTGCGTTGGTGGTAGGTTAGAGGTTGAGTGGGTGAATGGGTGGGGTGTGAGTGGGGTGTGAATAGTTGAGTAGGTGAGTGGTGAGTAAATTGTGGAGTGAGTGGATTAAAGATTGGTGGGTGTTTGAATGGGTGAGTGGTGGAGTGCCGTGGTGGCGAGCTGTTAACTACCTCGCCTTTAAATTTCGATTTAAAGCTTTCGTGACTGCAGGGATTCATCTTGTTGGTTCTTTCGGTAGAGTCACGTCACGCCTTTTATACAGGAGGTCGTGAGGTCATCCCGACCCTGACGCCTGTATATTTGCATGTTTCTCCCCATGGTCACGTGGAATTTTCTCCAGGTGCTCCGGGTTCTCCCTCCACATTTTAAAACATGCAATTATAGAATTTGGCCGCTGTAACTTTATACGTGAAAAGCCACTTAATTGAGCTGTTATTTGTGGTCAGGTGGTTTCTGAAAAATATCTATATAGCTGAGGGCCTCACCTGGAAAAATAAAAAAGCGTAATTTCCATTTAGTGTGCAGATGAGTGGCCGAGTGGGAGAGTGGATGAGTGAGTGCGACGTTTGATGGGTAGTACGTCAGTGGCTGGGTGAGTGAGCGTGGGTAGTGGGTGAGTGGCTAAGTGGCTGAGGGAGTCGGCGGGTGATTGGGTGGGTGAGTAGATGGATTATAAATTGAGTAGGTGGCAGGGTGAATGGATCTTACAGTGGGTGAGTAGGTGCACGGCTGGGTGAGTTAGTGAGTAGATGGATGGATGAGTGAGTGGGTGGGTGAGTGTGTGTGGGTAGGAGGTTAGGTGGGTAGTGAGTGAGTGGGTGGGTGGGTGAGTGTGTGGGTGCGTGGATGTGTGGGTGGGTGAGTGTGTGTGGGTAGGAGGTTAGGTGGGTAGTGAGTGAGTGGGTGGGTGGGTGAGTGTGTGTGGGTAGGAGGTTAGGTGGGTAGTGAGTGAGTGGGTGGGTGAGTGTGTGTGGGTAGGAGGTTAGGTGGGTAGTGAGTGAGTGGGTGGGTGGGTGAGTGTGTGTGGGTAGGAGGTTAGGTGGGTAGTGAGTGAGTGGGTGGGTGAGTGTGTGTGGGTAGGAGGTTAGGTGGGTAGTGAGTGAGTGGGTGGGTGAGTGTGTGTGGGTAGGAGGTTAGGTGGGTAGTGAGTGAGTGGGTGGGTGAGTGTGTGGGTGCGTGGATGTGTGGGTGGGTGAGTGTGTGTGGGTAGGAGGTTAGGTGGGTAGTGAGTGAATGGGTGGGTGGGTGAGTGTGTGTGGGTAGGAGGTTAGGTGGGTAGTGAGTGAGTGGGTGGGTTATAAATGGAGTGAGTCGGTAGTCACTGGTGAGTGAGTGGGTGGGTGGGTTTGTGAGTTTTGGTTAAGAGATTGAGTCGGTCGCAGGATTGGTGTGTGGTTTAGAGATTGAGTGGGTGGTTTGGTGAGTGGGTGGGTTAGAGATTGAGTGGCTCAGTAAGTGAGTGTTGGGTGGGTGAAGTGAGTTGGGTTGGTGAGTGCGTGGGTGGTGATTGAGTAAGTGGGTGCGTGAGGGCTTGGGTGAGCGATGGTTGAGTGGGTATGTTTTTTTTGTTCGTGAGTTTGTGGGTGGGTGAGTTAGTCAGTGGGTGGGTGTGTTGGTGGGTCAGTGGGTGGTTACGTTAGTAGGGTGAGTGAGCAAGTGGTTAATTAAGTGGGTGAGTTGTTGGCTGGGTGGGGTAAGCGAGTGAATGGGTGAGTGACTGCTGGTTGGGTAAGTTGATGTGGGAGGTTGAGTGGGTAAGTCAGCGTGTGAGTGAGTGGATGGGTGAGTCAGAGAGTAAGGCGCCAAGGTGGTGAGATGTTCACGACCTCGCCTAGTATACAGGAGGTTGTGTATTTGATCCCAGCCCTTCCGTCTGTATATATGGAGTTTGCATATTCTCTCCGTGGTCGCGTGGAATTTTCTCCGGGTTCTCCGGGTTGTCCCTCCACATTTGAAAATGCATTTATAGAATCTGGTTGCTGTAACTTTATTCGTGAACAGCCACTTCATTTTGCTGTCATTTGTGCTGAGGTGGCTTCCGAAAAAGATCTTTATAGCTGAGGGCCTTACCTGGTAAAATAAATTGATGATGATGGTGGTGATGGTGATGGTGGTGATGGTGGTGGTGATGTTGGTGGTGGTGGTGATGGTGGTGGTGGTGATGGTGGTGATGGTGGTGGTGATGTTGGTGGTGATGATGGTGATGTTGGTGATGGTGGTGATGGTGGTGATGGTGGTGATGGTGATGGTGGTGGTGATGGTGGTGGTGGTGATGATGGTGGTGATGATGGTGGTGGTAATGATGATGGTGATGATGGTGGTGTTGGTGGTGATGGTGGTGGTGATGATGGTGGTGGGTGATGGTAGTGATGGTGGTGATGGTGGTGGTAGTGATCAGGGTTGCGATTTGCGCACCAATTTCCGCAAACATGCTGTTTTCGACCGCATTTCGCGGTAGTTTCTGTGACCTCTTCCGCACAAATTTCCGCAATTTGCGGTGATTCCTGGGAAGACTTCCGCAAATCGTGACTTCGATTCCCGCCTATACCGGTGCCGTACTCGCGCGGTTGGCGCACATATCTCGCGTCTACCCACTTGCCTCTGCCGTAGCTACTCTATACCTCCTGCAAATAAATACACTTTACTGCTAACGATAATAGCTCATAACATCACACACAGATTCAAAAATGAGCAGCACCCCCACCACCAAGAGCAAGCCTATCGTCCTCGAGCGCTGGTTCCTCGGCCGCCTGTGGCTCATGTACGACGAGGAGAAAAGCGCCTTCTTCTGCACCACGTGCTCTGCCGCCGGGCCGAGGTCGTGCATCTTCCACAAGGGCAACAAAGGATATACCCCGGGCGTCTCGGGCAAGTTTTCCCTCGACCGCATCGTCGACCACGGCGACAGCATCGGCCACCTCAAGGCCGCCGAGACGCTCCGAGCGAAGTCGGCCTTGGAGTTGGCCTTCCAGCGCAGCGGCGAGCAGGAGCAGAAGAGCATGGGCGCGGCGGCCGGCGAGTCGGGCGCCGCCGACTACACGCTCTGGCATTCGCACGCCGCTGCGGTGCGGCTACTTCATTGCCAAGCACAGTCTGCCCTACTCGATGATGGAGCACATCTGCGGCCTCGTGCAGACCAGCATCAACTCGTATGCGGGCAAGCAGGCCTTCTCCACTGCCAGCGGCACCTACGGCTCATACTGCTCGCGCGACAGCGCAGTCGACATGGTGGAGATCTGCAGCACGTCCATCTTGGAGAAGACCGTGCACGAGATGCGCGAGGCCAAGTTCTTCTCGATCAGCTGCGACGAGAGCACGGACGTGGCATCTAGCAAGAACGCCGTCGTCATGGGCCGCTACGTATACTGCAACGCCATTTGCATCCGCATGCTCGGCGTCGTCTCCCTCTCGAGCGGCAGCGCCAAGGCCGTCTTCGACGCCATCATTGAGCTGCTCGATGGCCGCGGCCTCGACATCGAGGACCTCATCGGCTTCGCGAGCGACGGTGCGTCCGTCATGATGGGCTGCAACACGGGCGTCGCCGCCCGCCTCAAGTCAGTAGTTCCATGTTTGGTTTCGGCACATTGCCCAGCGCACCGTGCTGCTCTTGCGGCAGAAGACGCTGAGAGCGAGTACGAGGAGGAGCGCATGCTCGTCGTCGCGGGCATCTACAACTACTTCAAGAGGTCGCTCCCGCGCAAGGAGCTGCTCAGCGCGGCCATGGACAAGCTCGGGGCCCCCGCACCTCAAGCTGCTCCTCGGCGGGTTCACGCGCTGGCTCTCGCGCGGGCAGTCGTTGCACAACATGCACCGCCTCGCCCAGTCCGTGGCCGAGGTCCTCGCGGACGACACGAGCTCCGTCGCCGCCGCCAAGTACTACAGCTACTTGCGCTGCGTGGCCTACCACGTCTGGATCGCGCTCATGTCGGACGTGAGCGGCATCCTCAACATGCTCAGCACGGCGCTGCAGGCCGACGACATGCACATCGTGAGCGTTGGAGGCATCGTCGCCGCGACCGTCCTGCAGCTGCGCTACACCTTCTTGACCACTTTGACGCTCGACACCGTCTCGACACCGGCGCTCCTCGAGCTCAACGAGCGCCTCGGGGGCAACGTGCAGTCCGAGGACGAGGACGAGGTGGCGGCGACCTTTCGCGCCGGGGGCGAATACGTACAGCGCCTTGTTGCTCATCTCGAAGAGCGCTTCCCAGAAGAGACGCACTCCACGGTACGGGCGCTCGCCATGCTGTACCCAGACGAGATCGCCAAGGCGGCGCACATCCAGACCTTTGGCGTGCACGAGATCGTCGCGCTCGCAAGACCTACCTACCGGACGCCTCCTCCTCCGAGCTCGTGACGGAGTACAACCACTACAAGTACTTTGCCATCGGCAGCTTCCGCGGCGTCGGCGCGACGGAGATCCTCAAGGTCGTGTGCAGCAACTCGCACATGCAAAGTCCCACCCCAAGATCCTCACGCTCATCAAGATCGCTGCGACTTTGGCGCACGGGTCTGTCGACTGCGAGAGGGCCTTCTCTCTGCAAAACAACATCAAGACCGAGGAGCGGTCGCTCCTCACGTGCAAGCAGTTGAACGCGCTTATGGTTTGCGCCCGCGACGGACCAAAAACTCAGCAACTTTGATGCCGAAGACAACATGAAGCGCTGGAAGAATGCGAAGAAGAGAAAGTACATTTGCTCGTAATCACGCTCTGCCTTTGAATAAAGTACATTTGCTCGTAATCACGGCTCTGCATTTGAATAAAAGTATGTGGTTCTTGTGCGGAAATGCGGAAATCATATATTCATTGCAATCAGTAGCTCAAAGCCCTGCGTGATGTTGAGCCTTGCATATATCCTTTCCAATAGAACGCATTAACGTGTTGTTAAAAGCGCGCGGTCACAGGAGTAGTCTTTCCACCGTTTGCGGTTGACATTAGCAGAAATGCGGGAAAAATTGAACCCTCCTTCCGCATTTTCCCATGCCGAAATCGCAACCCTGGTGGTGATGGTGATGATGGTGGTGATGGTGGTGGTGGTGATGGTGATGATGGTGGTGGTGGTGGTGATGATGGTGGTGATGATGATGATGGTGATGATGGTGGTGGTGATGGTGGTGTGTGATGGTTGTGATGGTGGTGTGTGATGGTTGTGATGGTGATGGTGATGGTTGTGATGGTGATGGTGGTGATGGTGGTGATGATGGTGATGGTTGTGATGGTGGTGATGATGATGGTGATGGTGGTGATGGTGATGATGGTGGTGATGATGGTGGTGGTGATGGTGGTGGTGGTGGTGGTGGTGATGGTGGTGGTGATGGTGGTGATGGTGGTGATGGTTGTGGTGATGGTGGTGGTGATGGTGGGATGGTGGTGTGGTGGTGTGGTGGTGGTGATGGTGGTGGTGGTGATGGTGGTGGGTGGTGATGGTGGTGGTGGTGGTGATGGTGGTGGTTGGTGATGGTGGTGATGGTGGTGATGGTGGTGGTGGTGGTGATGGTGGTGATGGTGGTGATGGTGGTGGTGGTGGTGGTGGTGATGGTGGTGGTGGTGGTGATGGTGGTGGTGGTGGTGGTGATGGTGGTGGTGATGGTGGTGTGGTGGTGGTGATGGTGGTGGTGTGGTGGTGGTGATGGTGGTGATGGTGGTGGTGGTGATGGTGGTGATGGTGTGGTGATGGTGGTGATGGTGATGGTGGTGGTGATGGTGGTGGTGATGGTGGTGGTGGTGGTGATGATGGTGGTGGTGATGATGGTGGTGGTGATGATGGTGGTGGTGGTGGTGATGGTGGTGGTGATGGTGGTGGTGGTGATGGTGGTGATGGTGATGGTGGTGGTGATGGTGGTGGTGATGATGGTGGTGATGGTGATGATGGTGGTGGTGGTGGTGATGGTGGTGGTGATGGTGGTGATGGTGATGGTGGTGGTGGTGGGTGATGGTGATGGTGGTGGTGGTGGTGATGATGGTGATGGTGGTGCTGGTGATGGTGGTGGTTGTGGTGGTGATGGTGGTGGTGCTTGTGGTGGTGTTGCTGCTGGTGGTGGTGATGGTGGTGGTTCTAGTGGTGGTGGTGGTGCTGGTGGTGATGGTGTGTGGTGATGGTGGTGGTGGTGATGGTTGGTGATGGTGGTGATGTGGTGATGGTGGTGGTGATGGTGGTGGTGGTGGTGATGGTGGTGGTGGTGATGGTGGTGATGGTGATGGTGGTGGTGGTGGTGATGGTGGTGGTGGTGGTGGTGGTGGTGGTGGTGATGGTGGTGGTGGTGGTGTGGTGGTGGTGGTGGATGGTGGTGATGGTGGTGGTGGTGATGGTGATGATGGTGATGGTGGTGGTCGTGATGGTGGTGGTGATGATGGTGGTGGTGGGTGGTGATGGTGGTGGTGGTGGTGGTGATGGTGGTGGTGGTGGTGATGGTGGTGGTGGTGGTGGTGATGGTGGTGGTGGTGGTGATGGTGGTGATGGTGGTGGTGGTGATGGTGATGATGGTGATGGTGTGGTCGTGATGGTGGTGGTGATGATGGTGGTGGTGGTGGTGATGGTGGTGATGATGATGATGGTGGTGATGGTGATGATGGTGATGGTGGTGATGGTGATGATGGTGATGGTGGTGGTGATGATGGTGATGGTGGTGATGGTGATGATGGTGGTGGTGATGGTGTGATGGTGGGTGATGGTGGTGGTGATGGTGGTGGTGATGGTGGTGGTGGTGATGATGTGGTGATGGTGGTGGTGGTGGCTCAGCCGCTCAGTCACTCTAACTCAACCACTCAACCACTCGCTCACTCAGCCACTCACTCCCTCAACCACTAACTGACTGAACCACTCACTCAAACACTCACTTATTCAACCATTCCAGTATTCATTCAACCAGTCACTCAACCATTATGTCGCTGGACGAGTCCCACCTTGATGGGTCTGCAACGTTTCCGTCCAGAGTTATTGCCAAAAAACCACAAACATCCCAGAATCCTCTCGGTTTGGGGTCCAAATGTTGTCGCTTATTATACCACTACAACCACTACCACAACCACTATTACCTACCTACTATAACTACCACTACAACCTAACTACTGCAACTACCACTACAACCACTACCACAACCACTATTACTAACTACTATAACTACCACTACAACCACTATTACCTAACTACTATAACTACCACTACAACTACTATTGCCTAACTACTATAACTACCACTATAACCACTACCACAACCACTATTATCTAACTACTATAACTACCACTACAACCACTACCACAACCACCATTACCTAACTACTACAACTACCACTACAACCACTACCACAAGCACCCTTACCTAACTACTATAACTACCACTACAACCACTACCACAACCACCATTACCTAACTACTACAACTACCACTACAACCACTACCACAGCCACCATTACCTAACTACTATAACTACCACTACAACCATTACCACCATTACCTAACTACTATAACTACCACTACAACCACTACCACAACCACTTACCTAACTACTAAAAAAACCAATACAACCACTACCACAACCACTATTACCTAACTACTATAACTACCACTACAACCACTATTACCTAACTACTATAACTACCACTATAACCACTACCACAACCACTATTACCTAACTAATATAACTACCACTACAACCACTATTACCTAACTACTATAACTACCACTATAACCACTACCACAACCACTATTACCTAACTACTATAACTACCACTACAACCACTACCACAACCACTATTACCTAACTACTATAACTACCACTACAACCACTACCACAACCACTTACCTAACTACTAAAACTAACACTACAAACCACTACCACAACCACTATTACCTAACTACTATAACTACTACTATAACCATTACCACAACCACCATTACCTAACTACTATAACTACCACGACAACCACTATTACCTAACTACTATAACCACTACCACAACCACCAATACCTAACTACAACTACCACTACAACCACTACCACAACCACCATTACCTAACTACTATAACTACCACTACAACCACCTTACCTAACTACTGAAGTACCGGTGAAAGACGCTTGACGCCGAGGTTGAGGAGCACGTATATTTATTTCACAAATACGACAGTGGGCATATACACACTCGAGGGGGGTATCGGCCCCCTCACCCGTATAACTCGGGATACACCCCTAGCTAACTCTGTCCTAGCCCGAATCCTCCACTAATGGGCTAGGGGAGGCTAACTGGCCCGACACTGGTAAGTCGGGCCCGGTACCCGGAGTTCCAGACCAGCTCTTACAAGAGCACCGGCTCTGGCTTTCGGGACCACGCCGCTGGCTCAGTCCTGTCCGGCCCTGAAAAGGACATCGAACTAGGGGAGTCCAGGGCTCTATCTAAGACGTCTTCAGTCTTCTTCCCTTAGCTTAAACATAACTGACTCGAGCCCTTTGAACATCCCCTTTTATACCCAACCCCTCCCTGAGGGGTGGGGCCCCGGGGGATCATAACGTTCGAACCAGCCCCCCCCCAGGGTGTCTGGCTCGGACGTCGTAGAGGGCACCTCCTCGTGCACTTACGTAGCCCCGCCCACTGTGTTTGTTTTCCATAGGCTGCCATGCATAACGGGCCCTCTCTTTAACACCCCTACATCACCCCCCCCCCCCCCCCCCCCCGCATAGCTTGCAGCCGTCCCGCTGCCAACATACAAAAATGACAATAAAAGTGCATTTACACCTTGACCGCGCGTGTGCCTCACTATTTTTCAACAATAACAAGAACAGCAACAAGAACACAACAAAATGCAACAGCAAGAAGAGAAACAACCCGACGCACCCCCCTTGAATAAATACGAATTCCGTAAAAAAAAACAACCTATATACAATTTGCAGGGAACCCACCATAACACACAACACCAGGTGAACCCAACGTATGTACATTTCAATGGGCAGGGAACACACCACCCACACAACACACAATGAACCCAACATATGTACATTCAATGGCAGGGAACACACCACCCACACAACACACGATGAACACAACCTATGTACACATCTTCCGGCCTCATAACAGTCTGCGCATTTTTGCGCGCGTCCTTGCCGCGGGCCCCTCACACGGGTAACCCCGGGTGGCGGACCGTCAGGTGGCAATTGTCCGTCCCGGAGTGAGTCCTCATCCGATGCCGCAGCGACCGTTGGTATCCCCAGGAGGGGTGGTCGGGCGTGAGCCCGTCAGTCCTGATGCACCTGGAGGTGGCACGGCCGGCAAGGCATTAGGTGAGAACGACGGAGACGGACCCAATGAGTCGGTCGACCCCCCACACGTTTGGCCACGCAAGTGTGAAGTGGGTTTGTGTACCGCAACGAAGGGTTTTAACCTAGAGGGGTGCACGAACCATCGCCGCTTCCCCCATTTAATGCGCACGCACTGTGGTCGCAAAACTTCGACCACCTCCACAGGGCCCCGCCACGGCCGCACCAGCTTAGAGGAGGTAGCCAGTGGCACTTGGGGACAGTGCAGCCATGCCTTGTCCCCCGGCTTCCACTGTATCATGTGCGCCCGACCCAGCCTGAGGCGCTCATTCGCCTTTTGACGGAGTCCGAGTTTAGCATTGCAGCATCCCGCGCCTCTGTTAATTTGGCCAGATTAAATTTGACGTGGTCAGCCAATTTAGTTTTCCCTTGCGGCTCGGGGATCTGCAGCTGGGCGCGAACAGGCGGGTCGGGTTCGCGACCGTAAATGAGGTAAAAGGGGGAAAATCCCGTAGCTGCATGGGGTGCCATCCGGTATGCCGCCAAGACCCCTTGAATATGCAGGTCCCAGTCAGTCTGTGAGTCCGAGACCTGCTGTGACATCATTGACGTAATGGTGCGATGCAGGCGCTCGACCATCCCGTCAGTTTGCGGGTGATACGGGGAGGTACGAATTTTCTTCGTGCCTAGGAGGTCACAGACTTGTTTGAGTAATTTACCCGGAAAAAATTTCTGCCCTGGTCGGTCAGCAGCCGCTCCGGAGCACCTTGTCCAGGACGTATCCCTGAACAAAGGCCTCCACGATGGCTGCTGCCGACTGGTTGGCAAGGGGCCAGGCCATAGGCCAGCGTGTAAAATACTCGACACCAGTCAACAAATACCTATTGCCCCTGGGGGTGGCGGGAAATGGGCCCAAAATGTCCAGCGCGACAAGCTCATTTATTCTGGACACTTTGATCAATTGCAAGGGCGGGTTAGACTCCCGCGCCGGCGGTTTCCGTTGCGCACACCGAGGGCATGATCCCAATAGATCCCCAACATCCCTCGTCATGCCAGGCCAAAAAAAATCAAGTTGTAGCAGTGCAAGAGTCTTTTGGGTCCCCAGGTGTAATAGGCGCTCATGCCGCGGCCCACACCACCCTGCCTCGCAACCCAGAAGGGACCACCAGCCCGATGTCGCTGGGATTTCCCGTCCCAATGCATCAGCAGACCTTGCACCATTTCCCATGCATCCGAATCACCCTTCACACGCTCAGCACCCCCGACGCGATGACGCCACCCGAGGAGGGAGGTATCCTCCATCTGGAGGCGCCCCATTCAGTGACGGGCAACCCCAACAGGGAATCTCTTCCCTGTTGTTCGATCGAATTAGTAATTAATGTTTCGTCGTCGGTCGGTGGCTGCCAAGACCGGAACCGATGCGTCCCCTGAAGGCCTGCAACGTCCCGACCCCAGGAGGCATGCACATTCCGAGGTGGGTTGGCATGCGCGACAGAGCGTCCGCAATTCGTATGGCGAACGCCCTTACGGTAGGTGGTTTCAAAATCAAAGTCCTGGAGAACCTCCAACCATCGAGACAACTGGTCCCGATGGTTGTTTGAACTCGCAGGGCATACTGTAGTGCCGCATGATCTGTGCGGACGGTGAAATTCCGACCGTACAGATATGGGCGATACTGTTGGATGAAATAGACAATTGCCAACAGTTCCCTACGGGTGACACAATATCTTTGCTCCGCAGGAGACAACACCCGACTACCGTACGCGACCACCCGTTCCACGCCATCAACCACCTGGGAAAGCACACCCCCAATACCCGTGTTGCTCGCATCGGTGTCGAGCAAAAAGGGCTTAGAAAAATCGGGTAAACCAAGGGAGGGGCTTTTACCAGGGCGTCCCGAAGGGAGCAGAAAGCAGCCTCCTCCTCTTGACCCCAGTGGAACCGAACCCCTTTAGATGTTAAAGCGTGCAGGGTTTGGCAATTGTCGCAAAATCAGCGACGAACCGTCGGTAATACGACGCGAACCCAATGAAACTCCTGACCTCTCCCACGAGGTGGGAGTCGGCCAGGAGCTGACACACTGCGTTTTGGCGGGATCGGTAGCAATACCTGAGCGTCCCACGATGTGCCCCAAATAACGCACCGAATCGCGCAACAAATGGCATTTTTGGGGTTTGAATTTCAAATTAGCAGCCCGCATCTTTAGGAAAACCGCCCGCAACCTCTGGAGATGTTCGTCAAAAGTTTTACCAAAGACGATAACGTCATCCAAATAAATGAAGCACGACTCCCATTGCAATCCAGCCAAAACCAATTCCATCAAACGCTGGAAAGTTGCCGGCGCTGAGTGTAAGCCCATCGGCAACCGGTTGAATTGGAACAGGCCGTGCGGTGTACGGAAAGCAGTTTTTAGGCTTTAAATCATCGTCCAGAGGAAGCTGCCAGAATCCCGAAAAGTAAATCGAGTGTGGAGAAGAATCGCGCTCCCGCCAAGGCGTCCAGCGATTCATCCATCCGAGGGAGCGGGTATGCGTCGGCAACCGAAATTTTGTTAAGGCGCCGAAAATCAACGGCAAAACCGCAACGATCCGTCCTGCTTTTTAACCAGGGACGATCGGCGCTCCCCAAGGGCTGGTGGAAGGAGAAATGATGTCGGCGGCCAACATGTCATCAATAGCCGATTTGACATGGTCCTTTTCGGCGGGACTCAACCGAAACGGATTTTGGCGAATTGGCGCGCTGTCACCCGTGTCAATATGGTGACGCAGCAGGTGAGTACAACCCAAATCGTATTTATTCCGACTAAAAACGTCGGAAAATTCCCGCAGTAGTGTTTTAAGTTGTTGACGCTCTGAATCTGACAGGTCCGTCGATGCCGCACAAAGCGCCTCGAGCCACCCTTCATCGCTGTCCGAATGCGGTCGCGGCGCAGGACAATGCTGACGTGATTTGCGACGGTTTCCTCACATGGCACCGGCGTTGCGTGAGCAAGCACGGTTCCCTGTGGGACCACCACCGTCTGCGAGCCACATTGAGGACCGCGATGAAGGGTTCACCGTCCCCTCTTACTATGGTCTGGGCCGGAAGTAAATGAGGTCCACTAACCCCGGCCCTAGACGGCCCCAGCAGAACCCCTTGGGCCGCAATACCCTTAGCGAAGGGTCGCCGAAGTTTCAAGGAATCAAACATTTGTGCCCCCGGAGGGACGCGCACCGTTCTCTCTACGAATGCCGGCACCGTCGCGAACGCCGTCCGAGTCGTAACGGGTGATGGCAAAAACGCCATGCGTCTGCCCGACGGGAGCTCAATGCATCCCTGGTCGATTAATATCCTAATCGGCATTTTGGCCAGGAAGTCCGTCCCCAGCAGGCACGGAACCGCCAGCGAGGAGGAAACAAAAATCGGCCCAGACAATTTAATTTCCCCAACACAAATTTGGGCCCGAATTTGTCCGATGATGCCAAGTGAGCCCCCGTTAGCCGCATAGAATGGTACGTTAACAGGCATCAAAGGACGGCTCTGGACAGGGAGAATATTGTATATTAACTCCGAAATAATGGTCGCCGATGCTCCCGTATCGACCAGGATGCGCACTTCAACCCCGTCGATGTGCCCACAACGGCCGATGACCCCGACGATGCGGCTACCACACGATCGGCCAGCACGGACCACTGGCCGGGTTCGATATGAGTACCCAGAGTGGTACGTGATGGGTGCGATGGTGCGCGATATCGGCCCCCCTCTCGTTGCGGTGTTTGAGTGCGTGACGGGCGTGTGCGTGGGCCAAACATGTGGGGTGCCGCGACTCGCCGGGTTATGATGGTGGAGCTTGTGATGAGGCCCCGTCGTCCCGTTGAGGTGTCGTCCCGCGCTGACGAGGAGAGCGGCACCCCGAGGCGACGTGGCCCCGGACGCCGCAGTTAAAACACGCGGGAGCGCCGGTCGGAGGTGAACGGATGGTCGGAACGGCCCGACCCGTCCCGGCCCGACCGTGCTCCCGTCGCCTGTTGCCGTCGGTGTTCGACGGCGTAGAGCTCCTCCGTCGGAAGGGTGGCTGCAGCCACCGCACGCCCCGCCGATGCCCTGCTGGCTTTCCGCCGGAGCGACAGGAGGTTGGCGTGGAGGAGCCGCGCCGCCTGGAGCGATGTCATTTCCGCGTCCTCCTGCGCGACGACAGCGATGTCAAGGTCGTCTGCCAGGAGGAGGATTTTCTCCGTGACCATAGCGTCCACGCCGTCGTCGTCCATACGAGGGAAGGCCGACTTAGCCATCGCCAGGAGGCTCGTCCGGTATGCTAGGGGCGACTCCTTCTCACCCCGCTTGCGGTCGTAAAATTGCTGTCGGCATTCAGCCGATGGTCCATAGACCCCGCCCAGCAGCTGTAGCGCCATCGGTAACGTAGACCGCTTCTCTCTCGGCGCCGATGTGAGGGCGGCGAGCGCGTCGCCGTCGAGGAGCGCCGGCAGCGCGCAGAGAGCCTCCTCATCGGACCATTTCGCCATCTCCTGATGGGCGAGGAAACGTCGGCGAAAACCGGCCCAGTCTCCCTCCGCGCCGATGAACTCCTTCAGCGGGGGCAGTCTCTGATGAAGCGCAGCGGTTGTTGTAGACTCCCGCAGGCTGATGTCACCACCACTCGGCTGTGCGTCGGTGCGAACGGCCGATGGGATCGCCTGTCGCGGTTGTGATGACGTCCGCGGTGATGACGCTTCATCCAGCGACGGCGATGTCGGAGCGGATGTTCAGGCTGGCCACGCCCTGAACAGCTGTAGCGTCGATGGCGGGAATTTCAAATTCGGACTGCTCCGAAATGGCGGGAAGGCGCCCTGGTCGTTGGCTCGCCTCGCCCCGTGTTGGATCACCGGCCCCCAATCGCGTGATGGTCTCCAGCGTGGCGGCAGCGGCATACAGCAGCTCCGCCAGCCTCCCGTGAGCCAGCCGTAACGCGTCTGGCTGCGGCCCCTCTTCATTTCGATGCCCCGGTAAGGAGGCGTCAGGCCCCGGCTGCACCATGTCTTGTGGAGCCGTCTCGGGCTCGACGATCTCGGCAGTGTCTTCCTCCTGCGGTACTTTGGCCCGCGCTGTTTTCCGCGTGTCCATGTTCGAATTACTTCTGACACCAGTTGAAGTACCGGTGAAGACGCTTGACGCCGAGGTTGAGGCACACGTATATTTATTTCACAATACGACAGTGGGCATATACACACTCGAGGGGGTATCGGCCCCCTCACCCGTATAACTCGGGATACACCCCTAGCTAACTCTGTCCTAGCCCCGAATCCTCCACTAATGGGCTAGGGGAGGCTAACTGGCCCGACACTGGTAAGTCGGGCCCGGTACCCGGAGTTCCAGACCAGCTCTTACAAGAGCACCGGCTCTGGCTTTCGGGACCACGCCGCTGGCTCAGTCCTGTCCGGCCCTGAAAAGGACATCGAACTAGGGGAGTCCAGGGCTCTATCTAAGACGTCTTCAGTCTTCTTCCCTTAGCTTAAACATAACTGACTCGAGCCCTTTGAACATCCCCTTTTATACCCAACCCCTCCCTGAGGGGTGGGGCCCCGGGGGATCATAACGTTCGAACCAGCCCCCCCCAGGGTGTCTGGCTCGGACGTCGTAGAGGGCACCTCCTCGTGCACTTACGTAGCCCCGCCCACTGTGTTTGTTTTCCATAGGCTGCCATGCATAACGGGCCCTCTCTTTAATACCCCTACACTACTATAACTACCACTACAACCATTATTTCCTAAATACTATAACTACCACTACAACCACTACCACAACCACTATTACCTAACTACTATAACTACCACTACAACCACTACCACAACCAACATCACCTAACTACTATAACTACCACAACCACCATTACCTAACTACTATAACTACCACTACAACCACAACCACCATTACCTAACTACTACAACTACCACTACAACCACTACCACAACCACCCTTACCTAACTACTATAACTACCACTACAACCACTACCACAACCACCATTACCTAACTACTATAACTACCACTACAACCATGACCACAACCACCATCACCTAACTACTATAACTACCACTACAACCATTACCACCATTACCTAACTACTATAACTAACACTACAACCACTACCACAACCACTTACCTAACTACTAAAACTACCACTACAACCACTACCACATAGCACTATTACCTAACTACTATAACTACCACGACAACCACTATTACCTAACTACTATAACTACCACTACAACCACTATTACCTAACTACTATAACTACCACTACAACCACTACCACAACCACCATTACCTAACTACTACAACTACCACTACAACTACTATTACCTAACTACTATAACTACCACTATAACCACTACCACAACCACCATTACCTAACTACTATAACTACCACTACAACCACTACCACCTTTACCTAACTACTATAACTACCCACTACAACCACAACCACCATTACCTACTACTATACTACCACTACAACCACTACCCTTACCTAACTACTATAACTACCACTACAACCACTACCAACCACCATTACCTAACTACTATAACTACCACTACAACCACTACACAACCACCATTACCTAACTACATAACTACCACAACCACCATTACCTAACTACTAAACCACCACTACAACCACTACCACAACCACTATACCTACTACTATAAACCACTACAACTACTATTACCTAACTACTATAACTACCACTATAACCACTACCACAACCATTTACCTAACTACTATAACTACCACTACCACAACCACTATTACCTAACTAATATAACCTACCACTACAACCATATTACCTAACTACTGCAACTACCACTACAACACTACCACAACCACTATTACCTAACTAATATAACTACCACTACAACTACTATTACCTAACTACTATAACTACCACTATAACCACTACCACAACCACTATTACCTAACTACTATAACTACCACTACAACCACTACCACAACCACCATTACCTAACTACTACAACTACCACTACAACCACCATTACCTAACTACTACAACTACCACTACAACCACTACCACAACCACCTCTACCTAACTACTATAACTACCACTACAACCAATACCAGAACCACCATTACCTAACTACTATAACTACCACTACAACTACTATTACCTAACTACTACAACTACCACTACAATCACTACCACAGCCACCATTACCTAACTACTATAACTACCACTACAACCACGACCACAACCACCATCACCTAACTACTATAACTACCACTACAACCATTACCACCATTACCTAACTACTATAACTACCACTACAACCACTACCACAACCACTTACCTAACTACTATAACTACCACTACAACCACTACCACAAGCACTATTACCTAACTACTATAACTACCACGACAACCACTATTACCTAACTACTATAACTACCACTACAACCACTATTACCTAACTACCCTACAACCACTACCACAACCACCATTACCTAACTACTACAACTACCACTACAACCACTACCACAACCACCATTACCTAACTACTATAACTACCACTACAACCACTACCACCTTTACCTAACTACTATAACTACCACTACAACCACAACCACCATTACCTAACTACTATAACTACCACTACAACCACTACCACAAACCACCATTACCTACTATAAACTAAAAACCACTACAACCACTACCACAACCACTATTACCTAACTACTATAACTACCACTACAACTACTATTACCTAACTACTATAACTACCACTATAACCACTACCACAACCACTATTACCTAACTACTATAACTACCACTACAACCACTACCACAACCACTATTACCTAACTACTATAACTACCACTACAACTACTATTACCTAACTACTATAACTACCACTATAACCACTACCACAACCACTATTACCTAACTACTATAACTACCACTACAACCACTACCACAACCACTATACTAACTATAACTACCACTAAACCACTATTAGCTAACTACCACTACAACCACTACCACAACCACGATTACCTAACTACTATAACTACCACTACAACCACAACCACGATTACCTAACTACTATAACTACCACTACAACCACTACCACCTTACCTAACTACTATAACTACCACTACAACCACTACCACAACCACCATTACCTAACTACTATAACTACCACTACAACCACTATTACCTAACTACTGCAACTACCACTACAACCACTACCACAACCACTATTACCTAACTAATAATACTACCACTAACTACTATTACCTAACTACTATAACTACCACTATAACCACTACCACAACCACTATTACCTAACTACTATAACTACCACTACAACCACTACCACAACCACCATTACCTATGAAGTATCGGAATGACGGCAGGAAACCTCTTGACGGGTAGCACACTTTTTATTAAACC
>NW_024705034.1:0-3770 GCF_018977255.1 Callorhinchus milii
CTACAAAGAGCAGATAATTTTGGGACAAGGTGTGGGTGCTATTTCATCTCAAGCAATTATTACGAAAAAATAAGGACACACACAAGGAGACCAATGCAGCCTAAATGAAGTTCAACAATTTACAAATTCCCTCCCCAAGTGAAATAAACCGACGTTTGTGGGGCAGGTTTTATTTTATTTAAACGTGACACTAAGTTTAGATACAACATTATTGCAAATCATAAGTGCAATTATTCCTGCACTCGCCAAGGAATAAAGTGCCCTATTTATTTTAAATCGCATATCGACTTAAAATAGATTAAAAGTCTGAGTCACATCATTTGATAGGGTAGCCAACATGTCAAAACTGCATATTTTTGTTTCAAACGAATCGGTGAAATTCAAGGTAATTTTGTTAAACCAGCTGAGAACTCAAGAGGCCGGTTAAATCCCGATGATAAAAGATTGTATTCTTGCTCGACTCTAAACCCATAAAATGAAGGGCAAGCCAGTAGTACGCATTTCATGCTGCTCCAATGTTCGCTATTGAAATATAAACGTGCGCATCTCCGTGGTTTTATTTACCGAATTAACATTTTAGCTCACTGTACTTCTTTTGTTTCAGAATATACATGTTGTAATAACAAGTTCCTGTATTTATACAACATTTTATAGACTATCCGGTCTGCTGGCACGACGCTCGAGCGAGCGGCTCGCAATCGGAAGGTTCGCGAGTTCATCTCCTTGTTGAGGGTTTAACTCAGCCCATCATCCCTCCCGGGTTGGTAAAATGCATACCACTTTGTCGACACGTTAACAGTGGTTGTGCTACGATTGTGGAATTTTCAACGACTGGTCGAGGGTTGTAAATGGCACTTAGAACACTGCCTCAATGCCCATTTGAGCACTCAAGTACTTTGACTCGTTTTGACTATTTTCTAGATAATAACCAAACCACATTACAAACATTACACACATTCCAGTTTGTTGAAAATAAACGTTACATATATTCACTGACCCAAATGAAGCAATACAATCTAGATTTTAGAAAAAAATATGAAATAACTCAATTAGAGCACTTAAAAAAACTGTACACGTGTAACAATTTGCTGCAGGGTATTTTCCTTTTGAAGCAATAAATAAATATCTTTCTGACCAAAGGCAAAATAAGCTAATTGAATGCTGAAAAAAGGCACACGCGAGAATAAACAAATGCTTTTGTTGAGTTTAATTAAGTTTTTTTTTCATCTTTTCGTTCCACTAAAATAAATAAGTTTTTTTTCCAACAACAAAAAATTATGATGAAAGGTTGCTGCTACATTTCCCGTGGTTTGACTGCGATCCAGGGACACTGAATGGACATGCGGCTGAAACAGCACCAGCACCGACAGCCCTTCGCTCCCGTGTGCAACGTTCTCTGGTCTAACACCGGTGAGACAAGGCGATAAAAAGAAGCCTTCTCTGGTGTAGGCCAAATCATTTTCCAAGACAATGCATACATTATCTGAGCTTGTTTGTCTGCATGTTTTAGCCACACGTGATTACAGCGCGGACTTGATGCCTTGCAATAGGGGGGCTCTGACAACAATCACTCCGAGAAATGTTGCTCAGTTTACCAAATGCCAAGTACATGATGTTGTGATCGAAGACCCTTTGTTTTTAAAACAAATGATCTTATCACAATGCGTACAAGGTAACCTTGTACGGGTTTTTATAATTGAAAAAACACGACGTTGTTTGGTGGCAAAAGGGACTAATGCCCGTGTCAGAACATCGCGCCAGCAATGTTCAGATGCTAGGTTTGAGTTGGGATTTCAGCCACTGATGAGTAAACTGGCTCTCTAGTTTAGAGATGACATACTAGGCCAAGTCACCATTGACTCCCCAAAAAAGACCCATCAAAGGAACTTGTTTTTTCACTTGATTTCGCAAATTCTAGATCAGAGCACGACACATTTTCGCGCAATTGGCATGGGCACATTTTTTTCTTCAGACCACCTCGTGTGGATAAGCAGCCACTGAGATGACCTAAGACGTTCGAGCACCGCGCTCCATTTTCGTGGCCGAGCTGCCCGGCTCTCCGACGCATGTTTTGGGGTCGTAGCACGAGATGTTGGGCATGACGTGCGACGTTTCGCTCCAGGTGCTGCTGGCAGCTATCTTTTCGGGAAATGTATTAAATTCTTGAAGAAGCTCCCGGCAAGCAGAGTGAAACATCAGACACCATGCCGAACAACACGTGGTACAACTGAAAACATATCGTAGGCCTAAATGCCACAAATAACCTAAATAATTGAGATGCATGCAAATTGGAAAGCTAAGACACGAAATTATCACTTTGCGTTTCAGCTAAAAACGTCAACAAATTATAAATGGCCGCTTCAAATAGTGATATACATGCTATAAATGTTCTCACTAAACAGCTCCAGGGATGTTCATTAAAACAATGATTCCAATTGGCTGGGATTGGATCCACTGGTTTCCCTCCTGTGGCCAACTAGATGGTGAACAATGAATGTCAGCCTCTCGTGCACCAAATCTCAAGACGCAGAGTGGCTTCACGTCGCTCGAGCTTGGCGGAGTGAAGCTCCTCTCATCCGTACACCTGTTAACCGGTAACGCTATAATCTGCGCCACTAGAATCGATCCCCGCAAAATCCCTTAACCTGTCCCGACAGATAATGCTTTGTGTTATCTGCACCTTTCCACGGATAAGAGGAGTATCCCAAAAGCGATGACAAAATTCGTTCGATAATTATCCATGCTTATCCACATGTACAGCATGCATAACAGTCAGTAATCGCCACATTAATTACCCGGAGATTATATGACGGTTAATCGTGTAGATTTTCCTTCGGCAACCACTCCAACACAAGCGATGTGGAGCACATCCTTTTGGCACCATTGAGCATATTGGCACGAGACAGAGGAAAGTAGAAACAAAGGACAACATGTGCAGTGGACACGACGGGCTGTCTGCCCATGGATCGTTGCATGACGAGGACCACTCCGTTGCGAGTCCCGACCACCGGCCATCACCCCTCCTCGCGATGATGCGTCCCTCTGCCCAACGCCACAGACTTCTCACAGCGTTCAATATGACGTCTGCAACTTGCGAATCTCCACTAATCCATGTGCTCCTATTTCCGTCTCTAAGTGCAACTCCAAGAACGCCATGCTGTGCTTCTTTGCACGTATTTTCGGATTTGTTCAACGTTCTTTGTCAATGTCCATGCCTCACACCCGTATGTCCGATCAGCACGGTTGGCTATGTATGGTGCGAAAGAAGTTCAACATACATAACAGTTGATATGCACTGCTATGATAAACGTTCTTAATTAGGCACACTGGCACAACAATTATAAAGGGTGGATAGGGACAAAAATAATGATATTAAGAGGCAGATGGGAGTGGGATGTGATGATTGGAAAAATGAACTCAATAATGAAAGTAAATAAATATATACAAAGACAAAGATCCCCCGTATAGCCTTAACAGACTGTTGGGGCAAGTGCTACTAGCGAACACCTATGAAGGCCGGCACAGCACTTGAGGGGGTGGGTGGCCAGCACCACGCCCGACCGCCTTTGTCTCCCAGGGCAATATTTACACACCGCACCAGGTACTCATTTGAGGCCGAGTTGAGCAAAGGGAGGCCAGAACCGGTTCATATGACCGTCACTGTCAGGTTCATAGCGCAACGCGCTAACCGCTACACCACCGCTCCCCCATCTATATATACACACACACAAATACACCTGCAGAGTCGAAATCGGTAGTTTCCCTCTGAT
>NW_024705034.1:3800-83495 GCF_018977255.1 Callorhinchus milii
ATCGTCGGTCAATCCCCTGGGGTGCAATCGGGCCCACCGGCAACTGTTTTCGAGGACACCCAGCCGACCACCTGATGCGTATAAAGCATCTATCAAGCTGCGAACTGCCATGCTCCACGCCGGCGCTGTGCCGACGACCAAGGAAACCCGTGGTTCTGAGAATCGGGCCACAGCGGGATATCATCTTTATGCTACGATCAAGACAAAATCGGAGGGAGCCATCTACTATCAAATACAGAAGATTCAACACGTAGTAACATGTTCCATAAGGCAAGGGGAGTGTGGTAATCGCACGACCTGCGAGTTCTTGCCGGCCGATTGCTGGGACATCCAAGTTTGAAAACATCAGGCTGACAGGACGCAGTCTCGCGCTGCTAGCCTCTCCGTGAATGTAGCGGCGGACCTCCGTCGTTGGGCACACAAATTATTATCGTGCGTCCTTCTGTTACGAGCATGGAGAGCGGACTCACGCCGTGTAAGCACCCGGCTGGGCCGATAGGCATCTACTGCTACAAACCGTTACGATCTCAAAACCCGGCGGTTATCATACCAATGCTTATTGATTAAGAATATGCACTCCGGCTTACGTCTCATATGTTTGCCGCGGCACATATAATTTACAATCAAGAACAAGCGAATACCGTCTCGTCTGACGACTGTGCTGGCGAGGACATTGGATGGATTGATGGAAACTCACCGTCGTATCAGGTAGCCGTGGCGTAGAAAGTCATATTGTATTGAAGTGATCGTCTTTTTGAACACTCCGAAACCGACAGTGATCGGCCTCCGCCGAAATGGGCTCCTAACTCAACGTAGGGAAGTCTAATGGGCACAGCGTTGGGTAAACGTTCCTATGTGTAACAATAATAGAAGAGTGCCTTAGAAGAATTAGTGATCAAAGTGACTCCCGCAGCGCCGCTTGCGCAACGGACCGGGACCGCAGGGTTTTTATTGTTCTCGATGTACAAGGGTGACAAAAAACTTAAGGACCATACATATCATCGGCGCCAGAATCAGACAAAGAACATATCAAGTAGGTCAAACTAAGCTTCATTTCTATTGTGCGGTGGGTGGCAGCCTGCACACCTGGACACGTCACGAATGTGAAGAGCTCGACCCCATTAGCCTTGACGTGAGTTCGAATTATGGTCCTTTTCCTTGAAGAGTACAGGCATTTTTCGTATTAATACTTCAGGGTTAATCCGTCGGCCGCGTGCTCGCTTAGCGCCGACAAATTGGAGGCAAATAATGCTCGAGCTTCCATTACGATGCTACGGTTTTGCTAAGTAGGCAAGGCTCGCCCCCAAAATACTCGTACATGCCCTAATCCCTACGAGAATACCAAAGTCAAAAGTTTCCATCCTTCTATTATGGTTATGGGCTGTTCCTCTTATAGCGTGGTGCACCGCTTGACCCATTCATGACCCAGCGTTGTCCAGAGCCGCTGTATTACACTCTGGCTTTGGGGCGCATAGGAAACAGCAGTAACTGTTCGCTCGTCTCATATACTTAGTTAGGATGCAATCTTATACATCGATAAGAAGTGTGAGGACAAGTACTGATCGAAGGGCCGACTCCTGTCTAGGCTGGGGTGGGAGCGATCCCTGCAACTAGGTATATCTATGTGTAAATGTCTAGAGGCTCGCCGGCCAAATAAACCTGACTTTACTATACGAGACGTGCATTATCCTTCAAAAGGAGGAGGAGTAGACCGTGTTATAGCCGAGTACAACGTTTACGAGCCATTAGCTACAGACTAATGCTCCCGGCGCTAGGTTGGCCATTCCTATGACTCTTCCCATAGAAGCTGTCCCGTGGGATGGGGGCTAGACATTACTGCCATGCGCTATTCTTTCATAAGAGGTTCTGATGATTGAGTACTGTTAAAACCGCCGGACAGTGAAATCCGGTTAGAGATGTGCAGGCCAAGGTCTCGTAGCTGGTTACTTAGTAAAGAGTATGCTAAATAGCATAAGTTAATATTGGGGGTGTACTGGAGCCTCCTCTAAGTCGGTGCGTGACTGGGGGGTTAACATTTCTCAGCCTTGTACATGTATCCGTCCCTGACTCGGTACCTAGAGGCCTCGACGTTACTTGCTCATCAAGAACATTCGTCGGTCCAGGTGTGTAGGAGCCATTTTAAACTTTAGACTGCGCCACAGACCGGCTATCAAGTGCCTCTCGATTATTCTCAGCGCTGTACAAAGGAGCTACAGGTACTGACCACCAGGTAAGGGCCAATGCGTGTGCGAGAGTTCGCATGTTCCCCATGGCGGTTGTTCCCTGATGTCTTAACATAGATTGTGTCAGCTATAAGCCACCACCGACCTTTGACCTTCCAGTAACAGTGTTATTTCATTTAATTGAAACCCCATTGCCAACGATCGGCGGCTCCCACGCGCGGCGAATCACGCATGAGTGTAACCCTGACCGGGAAACGCTTCTTCCAAATGCCGTTAAGGATATCCCACATACAGGTTGTCGCCTGAGTATCACCCTGAATAACTCTTTTAGGTGTACCTGTTCACACGTCAGGCTGTCCGTAGATGCTCCGCTTTGACTTGATAACAGCCCCTCATTGGCGCCCGCCCGAACTGTTCGAGTTAGCTTACAACAAGAGGTTTTCTTTTGGCTGCGAATCACTCGTGCTGCACGCTTCGCTATGAGACTAGGCTTGAATCAGCGGATCGTAGGTGAGAAAGGCATTATGAAGCGAAACTCTTCGAGTGCGGCAGGGTCAAAATTGGGAATGAAGGGAATTTCCCTTGTTTACGGCTCCGCGTTGCGTTGTGCTGAGTAGTACACCGGATCACATAGTGTATTGAGTCTGAAATTGGTTTTTAACGCTGCCCAGGGCTGCTTCTGCGGACTTAAAAGTCGTCCAACAGCGAGCACTAAGTAAGACCGGACCAGGTGTGCAGATGGTTACATGGTCTATTCCATCTGATGTCGCAAAGGGGGCAGATTTGAGCGCAACTCTCGAACCTATTGGCAATGTGATTAGCGACGCCAAATATCGGCGGGCATTTCTGTGCCATTGTCGTTAACTGCAACCGCTAGGCTATTAAGGCCAATTATCAGGTGACACCCAAACACTCAATGACTCGTTTGGGATGGCAATACAAGAATACAGGTAAAAGAGGGAGGCAGTTACATGGTGTACTGCGGCATCGATATTCCTCGCTAAATCAAGTCACCGGATACCTTAGACTATGGTCTAAATCCGCTACTATATAAATTCGTAATACCTATCCACTTGAACGGCTAGTTTAACGGATAAAGTCTTCGGCCGTTCCTTAAGCCTCGTTATTCGAGTACCCAATTTCCATCCACGTGAGATGGACGGTATAAACGACGAAATCCTTGGCCGGTCCACTCCGCGACACCCTTTACTCAGAAGCCGGCCGCAAGTCGAACGCTGTAGTATGACCGCCTACAATTAGTAGTCTCCATGTTGGTCAAATCTATAGGTCGTTATATTGAGTACATGATGGTCCGGTAAGAGATGATCGGTTTAGTTACGGGAGCAGGCGTTTCACTATAAGATTCGCTTGAAGACAGATCTTCAGCGCATATTTAAATCGGGGGGACTGCAGAGTCATACTACATGCAGTTTACCCACCGGAGGCACAGGCGAATTTCATCTTGCTCCCCACCAGGATTAATAACGTTGCGGCTATGCGGGGGGCAAGTATTAACCGGCGCCAAGTTTAACGCTGCACACATTATATCAATTCCGAAAGTTCAGCGCCTAATACATACCCGGACCCTCGCAAGACGTACGGTTCAAAACCCCTGACCAGAGTTATCAACCATTACGGGTTGGGCTAACATGAACCGCTTTCTCCATAAAGATTCGAGAAAATTGCTTTCCACATTAATACCGATCGGTCGACTGGACCTTATCGCGCCCATTCGTACGTATTCCCGGTGACAAGCAGATCCCAGAGTTGGCGACACTCCCGAGTTGACTAATGTCTGTGAAGTCGCCACTGTGAAATGGTCTGGTACTAGTTCGTTAGTTGTTAACGGCCGGCCTAAATGCTGAAATTACTTGGACCCACTGGCACACTACCTGTTCTCACTATTGCGCGTGGTCGCACGTTACAGGTTATCTATTTTCTGTGGTCGATCTACATCACGTCACCCGATGTCTCGGAGGAGAAATGCGGATTGTAATGCTCATAATGTTGTTGGCGGCCGTCGTTGAAACACTACTCGATTGTGTAGACGTCGCATGTCCAAGGTAGAACGCTTCGGGAACCCGGAGCAAGTAACAATGACGGCCATTCGGTAAACGGTTGTCTATGGTGAAGTTATACCTATCAAAATTCGAGTTTGCTCATCTCCTAATCTAAATTTGACGTATGCGATGTCCGACTGTGTTTTAAATCGGGTATAATGGATGTGTTTTTTGATTCAGTGAGCGGCTTAGGTACACCTGGAGGATCATCGTTTAATTGGGTCAGCCTGGCAGTGTACAAGCAATTAATCAGTGTCCGGGGCCTCCAGCATATTTGCACGCGGAAGATATTTTCGAGGCAGGCCACTGCCCGTCGTTAGAACAGTGTCCATAGCTCTATTGATTTTATTAGAGTCTGCTTCCTTCAATGTGTTGTCAATTATGCGAATCAGCAGTGCAGTGCACGCATTATGGAACTTGTTTCCCGACAAGAATAAGCAAGACTAAGCGGTTGCTAGACTCACATAAGTGGACGTTGAAATCTGTCAATAGCTTCAGTAACTAAAACACCTCGAGACCTCGTGGTAGCATCTTATACCTTGACTTGCCCTCTAAGTACCTAAATTCTTTCGTACAAGTCCCCAGATGTCAGCTGTGGCTCTGTCCAAGCTAATTAAACGCTCGACATCCACGAGAGCCTCAATTGGGCATAATATAGGCTAAGTGTTCCAATCAGACCCCATAGTAGCAGCTATATGACGTGGCGAAACGACAGCTACTCACCTTCTTTCAGACTGAGGGCTTATTCGTGTCCACCGTTATTCTTGTGACTCACGGGACTCGGGGTATTTACCATGGGAGCCCAAAGTCCGCGTAGGTCCTACATCAGTTAAATGTTGAAATATGAGGAGAGGCGGTGCCTTAGAGTCCGTCGGCCCTAGCCAGGGAGTCAAGATATAGAGTAATGCGTAGACTCGATGCGCTGGAAGTACAAACAGCCCTTTACGAGGGGCCGCAGGTAATGCATGAGTCGACATGCACTCTAATAGATTGGATCCTATTGAGGTTAGGTATTCCATGGATCGTGACTCAGTAAGTTTACTGACCTATTGTCAGAGACCGGGTTTGGTGAGCATGGCCAAATTAAGCAGGAGAGTTTGCTGTGAGGGTTATTAATAGACATTGCGTAGCACATAGAATCTAGTCCAACTAAAGTCCATTCTGCTTTGTAACCATAATTCTGTGACTTTTCATGTCGCTGCGCTACTTACGGAAGTACCCAATGTCGCTGGGTTCATTGGTAAGTTCACAGATACCACGCAACAATACCCATTTCATACAAATGACATACTAGTTAGACTCAAGACCAGTTATGCACCGCCCACGCCTAAGTAACGACTCAGGCAACAGTAATCGGCTTCACGCTCTCCGCGATTCTAGAAAATAGAAGACGTCGTTCTAACGATCCAGGATGAGACATAGCGCCTTCGAGGCTCCGTGACTCGCTCAGGGTGGTGCTCGCGTTTACGCGAATCAGGTCAGCCGAGCGGGCATCGCAAGTCTCAATGTGCCAGCGCACAACGGATTAAATTCTCGTTAGTTGCGCGTGGCCGTGTCGGATGTATGAACGGCGAGGATCGCGGACGCCGCCAACCGGAATAATCGCCGCATCGTGGTGATGAAGGGTAAGGTTGGACAAAGTACCATAGACCGCTAAGGAGTCCTCGTCTGGTACAACCAGGCGGTCAGATGATGATCCTTGGTCCACACGGCGGATTGGAGACAGCTGGATATTGAACCTCACCCGAAACGGTTCAAGTAGCGGGTTCTGGTGTGTTGACGCGGAGTAATCAGGCGTCTATAGTCAACATACAGGGAGCAGATTGGCGATTCACCCACGGGGTTGATCTGCGCTGCTAGGCATTTCGCCGGACTTCTAAGGATGTAAAAGGGAAGTGAATCGGGTGACGGTCGATGGCAGAACCCCAGAGATGCTCAAACCATGCAAACAAGGTTTTTCACTGGGGACTTCATCTTCACCAAACTCTGACGTTCATGAGACGAGATTTATCATTCAAGGGTTCATCACTCACAATCTCCCGCCATGCGAGTTGTCGCCACAATTCAGAGTATCGCGACGTGTGGCTTTAGTATGCTGCTTAACTACGCGAGGCAAATACGTAAGTGCCAGCTTCTTCACTAGACTTTAACCCCGGCGGTTAGTCGGTAAACTACATCTGGAGTCGCGGTTGACCCGCGAGCGACTTTCTACCTACGGATCATCCGATGGGGCGATATCATAATTGGAGCGGTAGAGAGGCTGCCTCTCAGCTCTTCTGAATCCACTTTGTGGTAAGACTTACCGTTGGAGAACTTCCCGAGCAATACCTGCGGGGCGGACCTTTACTGTTCTCATCTAGCTGGAACTCTTCCTAATGGAAGGGCAACTATATACTGCAATTTGGAACATCCAGGAGTAATGCGAGCCTTCCGCGTACTGAGGCTTAAGAGAAAGTTTCATCGACGCGAATGTTTAGACGCGTGGCGTATGCCCACGTTCGCGAAAAATTTGCCTCCTGTAAGATCAGTGCTGAGGTAAGGGGAGAATCATTGACTTCAAGTGACTGTAGAGAGGATGCGCTCTTCCGTGTCGGATTACTAAAATTGCCCAGCCAGGGGCACAACCTCAATGTAACTTGTCCCTATATTTTCTCTCCGCTAACTACTCCATAGATCGACCGAAACACTAGTCTGGCTTCAGAAGACTGGGGTTGCTCGAATTATGCCTCAGTGCAACTATTTAGCGCAAAGTATGTACGTGCCAACGACCCACTGCAAAACAAAGCGGGAGAACTTACATAAGACTTCGAAACCCGTGGATAGTACAGATAAGATTGCCCAGGTTGAATCTGGCTTTTCGACCATTGGGCATTCAACCTTGTTCCCAAGGAGGAACTAGAGAGGCGCCTCATCGGATGTTTCGGACGCAGACTCCGCTGAACTGAATGAACAAGCAGGGGAAGCTATCCGGCGCACCCGACGCGGATCGGTATCCCGGGGTGTTATCGTTAGATTGAATTTCAGCCCTGTGAGTAAACGGCTATGAGCATACTAGCGACAGAAAACAATTCGCTTTTCGGAGAGGCATTACTTGCCGCGTTTGACTAACCTCCATCGGCTGGGCTGCGGGTTAAGCGTAAATTTAAGCCCTGATTCAGGTTATTACTCTAAAAACTTATGGCGGAGGGGTATAAAAGGGGACACGTGACGATGCTTACGACTTCCGTCCTACAGTGGGCCAGGAGCGACACTCTCTCAGAAACCGAGCAGTAGTAGGGACCATCATGACTCCCTAATCGTTCGATTCCTGCACCAGAGCCTCGCGCGGTCATTTCTTTAACCAATGCCTATCAAGACAGGGCCGCTCGGCTGTGTCTTCACATTTATTCAGCGGAGGCACCTCTTGACCGGCACTTGAACCGTTCACAGGATGCCGCACAGAGGGCCTACACTACGCGACTAACGATGTACGACTGTCACCATCATGGAAACGCAGGGGAGACATCCGTCACTAGGGTGTAGATTCCCCGCGGGACCTCAACCTGTGACGTTAGAAAGGACACCAGTTGTTCGGCCTAATACCCAGTTCCAAAAGGTCGGGCGGGAACTCGCTCGTATTGCCAATTTGGATTTTATTAACTCGGATGCCATTTGTGGGCGCCGAGGCCCAGGCTACAGAAATATCCTTGTTACAAGGCAGAGCGGGGATATGTAGTCAATTACAGAAGACTACCATACAACATTTCAGCAATGCGCATAACGTAAAGGAGCTGTGAAGTAAGGAAATCGATATAAAAGCGGGCAATCGCAAGAAATTTAAACCAAACATCCGTTCTAGCCCCTCGTTGTCAAGTAGATAGAAGCGACATGGCACGTAGGCAATAGATAGAAGGGGCTCCGCAAGACGAAGTGGCATCCTGCAAACAGGTCACGCGAAGACGTCCTATAAACCTCGGAACTCTTTGTCATTGCCCTATTTAGGCTAGCGACTTTCAGAAGTCTACGGTCTCCCCCCGTTTGAGCGTTGAGTCTTAGAGCGCCTTTGCAGCCTTCATTGCGGTTATATTTATGGGCCGATAGCACTTTTTACTTCGTTGGCGGGCACATCGCGCCCTGATCAGCCATCCGGTCGGCACGCGAGGGTTGTGTGGCTGTTGTATATGAACTACGTCAGAGAAATCAGCACGGTTAATAGGGTGTGGATAGGGCGCTCGAGAGCGAGCCTCCGAACGTACGGGAGGAGAAGCGGTGAACCTCGCACCGCGAAAATTTCCGACCACATGGGGGACCCAGAGCGACTGACGTGGATAAGGAGCACCGCCCCTTGAGTGCAGCTGGGCCAAGGAGCCACCCGAAGGTCGGCCAGACTTTTTCAGCTGGTAAAACCGCGCCTCAGGATATGTGTGAGCTCCGCCGGTGGAGTGAGCACATTCTCCCAGAACATGGCTCACCTTCTCGAGTGATCTACTAGCAGAGGGAGTCGACGTCAACAACCATTCAGAATAACTGAGTACTCGGGAAAGCTCATACAAGTCTACAGTTCTATAGACAGGCCAAGCATCTCTCACTGTCTGGATGTGTTATATGAAAGGTCTCAGTCGCGAAAGCTCCAGGGGTTCACCCAGCTGCGATTATTGGGAAGTAAAGGGTTGTGTCTAAAGCGTAGTACCAAGGCACCATAGGACCTGCGCGAAGGCCTAACGTCAGAAGGGGTAAGTGTACGGCCGAAACAAGTTGAATAGATTGGCATGCATGGGGACGTTCCGCAACAGAGAGTGTCTCACCGCGCAGTCGAACGGTTTAATGCCAAGCAGTATCGGCACATCACTGCCGTGAAGATTCTTTTCCCAGGGCCCTCCACTGGGGCATCCAACTGCAGGAAATCCGTCATATACAAGAGTCAACTGGTTTATCGCTATCCTGCACCATTAAACAGGGCCCGGGGCACACTTCAAGCTCTCTCACCAGGAACGCCGTGTGACACGGACCATCCGGCTTCGCGGTTACTTAGTCAGCGGGGAGAAGTAAATTAAATAGTCAATGGAACGATGCCACTTGCGGGAGAAGTAGGCACCGCCTGGCCGTATATTCTCCCAGTTCCCGGCATACGCCCCTACCCGTCCAGCTCTCCCGGATCTTCGGTACGCAACAGCGGCTTTTGTGAGGAGTAGACCTACTCCTGCCTGTAGTGATTTCCCCCCGACTCCTAGATGGAACAGACATGCGTTGTAACAAGGTCACTGACATTCACGTGTCACAGCGCTCTTGTCGTTGTATCACGATCGACGTCCGGACAATTTAATATATTATTATGATCTTTTTAGGGATTACTGGGAGGAGTAACTACTTGTAGGAGAATAGTTGAATAACTGGGGACCATACTCAATCGAAAAGGAATAATTCGCTGGAGACGCATTCCAAAAGACACCAGACGCCCTATTGGATGCATACTCCCTGACTCAAAACATGACCTGCGCGCGTTTCTGATGGGCTCTCCGTAGTTATACATTGCTGTTTTTCCAGTTGTCCAGGTAGCAACTGGTTTGAGACCCCTGGGTCTTATGTCACGGTTCAATGCCATCAAGTCCCCTCAGTACCATGGGTAACCGCCTCTGCCTGTCGAGCCGGGCCCATAGACTTGAAAGATGCTGATCCAGGGTTCTCACGGTGTGGGCATTTGTCAGTAATGTTCAATTGTTCGACAAGGTATGTGTTCGAGCAATATAAGTCGCGGTGATGTCTTCGTAAGAGCAGATGCCGGATAGGAGTGTCATCTCCTTTCACGACTGTCAATAGCCTTTGATCCATGGCCGAAATACTAGGGTTTACGTATGTAATTAGTTGGTTTCTAGAACTCTGCGATAAAGCTATTTGTCCAGCAGGAGGTATCGAAGTGGTTTCTTCCCAGGGTCAGTGCTCGGCAGCAGCGCTAGGCCACAGTCTCAATCGCGAATGGAGGGGTGTTGGCGATCGACATTAGCCTTGTGCCCTAGACGCTTTATGTGGTACCATAGTCCTCGATCTTGTTCGGCTATGCCACACCCTTGCACTGAGCGTATATAGTAGTACCACGATTTAGGGACTATTGGGTAATAATCTATTACAACTATTTACCAGAATACCTGGCCGGAATCATCGTAGCGCGGCAACGACAGCACGTTCTACCATTACGAACTCCTTACGTTAGCCATACTAGGGTTGTTCAAATTCGGTCGATAGGGACGACGATTCAAGTCGTTAAGCTAACCTTCATGGTTGATGCGAGCAAGTGAAATACAGCAACGACTTGCTTAGCCGCTCGGCCGACATTGCGCCGCAAACTACCCCTACCCTTGGTTCTCGACGCATGCCTGAGAGTATATTTATCCCGAGGGTACAACCAATAATGCGAGTAAATGTGACCTCCAATTGATTCCGGAAGGCATCTCTTTTGCTTTACCTTTACCGTTTGGCTGGTACTCCCCTGTAGAAAATCCCGTAGAGACTACGTGTCTAGTAAGTCTAAGGCAAGGAAGTGCGAGACCATGAGTGGTTCCTTTTATGATGGATGATCCTACTACGGCGACGCTAGGGTAGAAAGACAATTCATGCACAATTGGTGCTTTCCTTCGAACGAGTCCAAGCGCGTGCCTTCATCGGACACTTTGAGCAAACGGCTCTAGTTACAAAGAACATTCCGCCGACCCTCCGTGGACGCAAAACGCACTTAAGGTCCATCAAACCGAATACGCCAACCGGGGTATCCTATCTGTCGGTCGGATAATGGCTGATTACAACTCTATTACACCTTCAGGGGACCGCAACACGTTAATTTCCGGCGAGCTTGGTGGTTTCTGCACAACTCCCGGGAACTCCGCATCGGTGAGCTCTGAGAGGAAAAGGACCCTCGACCCGCTGCGCGCCTAAGATCAATTGGGGAGCTTGTCGATGAGTATAGCCTGACGTAAATAACATCTAGCTGCAGGGGTCCGTTGATGCACTACCTCGGTTTAAACATCGCAGAGGTACATACCTATTAGACGAATGTTACAGAAAAGGAGTACCAATGAGAGTAACATGTCCCGTCTATGCTGGCATCGCAGCCCATATTCTCTCAAACACTGGTATAACGTGCTAGAGATCCAGTTGGATTGGACAGCGCCTCGCATCAGCGTACCAGTAGTCACACATGCGTTTCAAATTCCTGTAAAGTCCCACATGAGCAGTAGGGCTTATAATCACGTCCTTCTCACCTATCGAACGAATCTGCACCGCGGGTTCTGGTGTTTGGATCACGTAGTATAATTCACTAACGTCCACTCTGTTAACCGGGAGAGGCCGAAAAAGGTAACTCTTGGTGCCAATATGCGTCTCACCGTGGGTAAAGTGGGTCTATCGTGGAAGCATGATTGATGGACTGAAGTGTCGTTTATGGTGTTGAACATAAGCGTTAAGCTCCGGAGGGTGTTTGAAGCCGGTTGTTTGAGTGGCGCGGCTAGGGGCACGAGTTCCATATATCGAAATCGCACGCGTACTGTATGTGCAACGTATTGTCCGGTTACGGCTCGGTCTGGTGCGCCCGCGTTGACCCATCTCTAAGCTGCGCATATCCTAAAGGCTGAGATAAAGTGGCTTCTAAGCGCATGTAGGTAAAGCCGAGATGGACGGTTGCCCAACGAACGTTATGACTACGACCCAAGAGCAATTAATCAGCAATACTGTTTATTTGCTGATGGGCCCTTGTCATTTCACGACCAGCGCTTAAGATATGTCCTATCAGATGGGAATCACTTTCCTTCAGAAAGACTTGCGTACCAATCTTAACTTCAATGCTCCCACGAACCACTTCATGTCCCATACCTTTGGATAAAACGACCAAGACGAGGCAGGCGACTAGCGAGGAAGGTAATTTGATGAAGGCCAAGCTAACTACGTGTAATCACTCGAACTAGATGCCTTCATAAATCGAAAGTATCCGCATGGAATGTGAGTGGATTTAAGAGCATTGTTTCACATGAGCTATAGCCCGGTAAACTGCGAGCGAGAGGGGTATGGGACCGCATCAGGCATAGCGAGTTTTAGCACATAAGTTAGGTGGTTGTACCGCCCCCCTCAGGGCCGACTCCACGCGATTCAGGCTGGGGTTGGGTGCACCTGTATTTGTTTCTCTAACTAAACCACCCCACAGATTTATTGACCAGGAATGAGGGGGTTCTCGCCAGCAGTTTGTTTGGAACATGGAGCTATCGGACTCGATACTTAATCGCCCTGCCGAGCTTAGTTCGGTCCCTCTTGTTCGCTGCTGGCATAGTGCCTCTTAGTCGCATCCTCAATGATCCACTCGTAATATACGTTTTCCTACCGCGCGTCCGTTCCTCGTCAATCACCAGATGTAAACACTATTAGCGTCTGAGCCCCCGAGTTGATGGGCGAGCGACGCCGGACTTTGGATTGTAATTTTTCCCATAGCCGCTTCTAAGCCGGCGTCGGTGTATTCAATGCTCGTGGCCTTCTTAAAAGAGTAGAACACGCTTCCCTGCTGAGGCACAAGTTCCCCTCGTTGGGTTAGTGAATCACCGTTCTAGACGTGGCTGAGTCAACTAAAACCGTGGCCATGTCGACGTACACCAAGCGGGAAAAATTTGTCATACGACCGCACCTTCACTGTGAATATAAGACAGAAAGTCTTTTCCAGCACTGTCATTCCAGGCTACAACACGCAAATCGCCTATGCTTAGACATGAGGCTCTCCCAGTGCGGCATAGAGGAACCTACTTCAAAGTGTTCTCCGAGTCATCTGGTATCAATTGGAAGAAGGCCTATACTTGCGCTTCCAAGACACCTCCGACCGCATGCAATGGAGGACCCACTCCTGATAAACATAATGCAGTTACTTCAAAGGCTAAGGAGATCCCCCCAGGCCAAACTCTGCCCATTCAAACTTCTTGGGGCAGAACGCCCATAAGTAGAGCCACCGTAGCCTTCTTTATACTGGAGCCGAGGCATAGACAAACTTCAGAGGGGGTCCAGGCTGCGTTGACATCGCATCCGTCGTGCCCACGTCCCGCGCCAGAGGCCACTCACTGTGTGTCCCCTTGTGCTAAGGCCTGGGTCTGGTATTAAATAATCCGTATCCTGTAAACCATGCCGCACCTCGAGGTGATCGATCTATGATACCATCATATTGCCCTGGGACGTCAAAAGTACTTCGGTCGGTGGTGAATATGGAGTTGCGGAGAACTCTGACTCGAGTGGAAAGCGAAGCGTCGCAAATACCGACTCTCTGGAAGGACCAGGGGAGATCACGCTTTGAGTGACCCAAGAATTAGCGGGGTCCCCAACGGCGTGCTCATGTTCCCTGCCACACCCAAGTAACGCACGTGCCGCTCTAGGTCTGTCTACCTATGGCCTGACGTCGAGTAATGTGAGAATAGAACCATTAGTTCCAGACGTAGACCCAAAACGACGTCCATCTGCAACCGTACCCCTACGAGCTATCCCTAGAAACGTTTGCAGCTAGATGCTAAAGAGGCACTAGCTGTAGTCCTCTAGCTGCGAAAGGAAGGACCCTATGGCTTTTTGATAATAAAGATCGCATCGCAATTATGGTCCAAATTGCCTTCAAGGAGTATAACCACGCGCGCTCGTGATTGATTCTAAATGAGCACTAGCGCGACCGACGTTATATATACGTTTATAGTGCTTAACAGCGTGACAGCTGAATAACGTAAGGGTTATGAATAAAACCGCCGCGGCCCCTCCGTATTATCTCACGCAACAGTTACTTCACTGGAGGACACCCAAGCATAACAGTAGAGAACAACCTTTCCCCAGGGCCTAAGGTCCCCTTGTAATAAGGTTCTAGTGAGCGTATCATCCAGTCCTTGCAGTTGGCTGGTTTCGAAGTGTCAGGAGATCTTCACCTATGCATGCGTGCAGCCTTTCTGAAAGCGTCGACAGTACCGGGAGGGCCTAAACGCACCTTATAAACGACATATCGCTGAACTCATTTGCGCAGCGCGAGCTACATGGGAACGTCATACTGTCCAGCGAATTCACATTGTAGGCACATTTACGGATTCTACTAGCTATGGGGCTTAGGTCATCGAGAACTGCCTTTGCCGAATCGACTGTCTCAATGTTTTAACTGTTGTTTATCGTGGGGCGAGTCTTTTGTTCGAGTATGCGTTGCGACACCATCAGAGAGTGAACGGTCACCATCGGGTGTAAAACCAGACTTGACATCGCATTGACCACGGGCGTGTGCGCTCTTGGGATCACGCGTGTACTAAATGATGGGAGAGTCGAACACTAAAAGGTGTGATGAGACCGAGGACCGAAGTAGATGTACGAGCTGTTAGGTACAGCGGCCATCTCCCACCCGGTGTTAAGGGAACCAACCGCCGCGTTTCCTGCCGGGTTGGGACCAGGCAAACTAGGTTAGGACCTTAGCAGGTCGAGTCTATGGCCCAGTTAACGTGGAAGCTCACAATGGGCCACTGCTAATGTACTCTAACAGCGCACTTTCCAACCTGGCCCCATCCGAAGGAGTAGGTTACATCAGAAGATTGGAAGTTATCCTTGAGCACATGACCTTTCTTCCAAGCACATTGGAGTGAGTTCAGACAGTGAACGCTAACACCTGAGGTGGGCCAAGGAGATCACTGTGCAACCCCTTAAATTTAGAGCCACCTAATCCACATGAACGATCGTATCAACGGCCATGTGGGCAATCAATGCCATTCAGCAAAATCTGAAAGGAAACTTACGGTGCCATGCCCAAATTTATCTACATCAGCAACTAGATACAGGGGCGTAAATGGAAATTTCCGGGTTCATCCGTCATGTTCGGTTACATACCTGATTGACGAGAGTGACTCAGACATAGTTTAAATTTAACCCCGGCAAGTTTTAAAGCTTACCAATCGCGATATGACACCCAGGCTTTGAATCGTTCGACGGAGAGAGCCGGCGGTACTGTATATAACAATAATACAAAGTAGCATATCTTAAGGAACCCTAAAAAACAAGTTGACTCGACGATGCGGCGAACTAGACTACCTAGCCAGGTTGCTTTTCGAACTGGCCCTGCTAACTCACCTGGGGTCCTTTTAGGAGAAACTGTAACATACACATAAACTCCGACCGCGAGGTGTCGGCGTACTCGCCCGCTCGGTTCATTACGTTCAACTTGTGCCTACGCCCGAGATCTAGAGAGCTTAGATAGGATCCGATATGTAGTAGTGGTCCAGGTATCAATTTTATAAGCTCAATTGGGAAAATCCCGTGAACCCTAAGAAGACACTACCGTTCTCTATTGCGTACTACGTGAAAATTCTCGGGGATGGATCGTACCCTCCACCAAAGACTCTCTGTAAGGCATGGGTAAGCCAAGACCTTGAAGGTTAGAGTGGTCTTTGTCAATCAAAAATCTGACCAAACTCTACCTTGCGTAGCGGGTATCATGTGACGAATCTGAACGGCCTATGGCTATACGAAGATGTTTCATCTTGCCACTCGCTTTCGAGAATGCCACACTTTGGCGCCATGCGCAGGTCTTTTACGGCAGCTTCGATCTAGCTTAAACCTACAGCTAGAAACATCAGCTCGGCTTATAATTGCCCTTCAGTTCGGCAGTGTCGGCGGGGTGGCTACAAGGTCTGGACACAGTATGCGATAGGCAGGTAGCATTCCGGACGCTAAAAGCGGCACATGTACAGTGGTAGAACGTTTAATAAAGACCTCAAATTTTAGCTAGTTTGAGGCGAAGAAGGGGATAAATAAGAAACACGTTTGATGCGCCCTGATGATACAGTTCCAGAAACTGTGGGGGCCGTGTCAGCCCAGGAGGTACACTTGCCCCAAATAGGTATTCGGAGCAGAGGCAATGTTTTCACTGACACTGTCTCCAGCGTTCAGCCTCGAAATTCTACCCCAGACATAAATGAGGAAACTTAGCGAACTAACAGAAACTAATAATTCATTTAGCAGCAGCGCTGACTTAAGTGAAATTTAGACCCTTAGTTCTGGCGGTGAGCTCAAGTGGACGGCCGGTATATGATCTCGGCCGGTTCGAAGTTATACCTAACGCCTAGCCGCCCGAAGCAGTGATCAGTGGGCTGTGATAAGTATATGGGTCCTCTCTGAAGAGACGTAAAAAGTGTAAATGATATTGTCTACCAGTTGTACTCCAGTAACGTTATCACCAAGCTTGCAAGGCAGGGTATTATTAACACCTTCTGCGAATGTACGGCGGTTGCCCCCAAGCCCACCATCTATGTAGCGGAGGCTTGGGTTCGTTGTTACACCAAGACACCCCGAGCACTGGATCCTTGGAGGTGGCCTGAGTCGAGCGAGTCTGTTTCAGCACTCTTCGCGGCTGTCCCGCATTGAACAGGCGGAATTTCTCGGCCACGTCATGGGGCAGGAGTGCTCGGTGACTCACCATCGTGTCTAGTTGGCCCGTCCCTCTTGCTTCTCCATTCACGCTCCAAGGTTGCGCCATGATACAAAAAGGTCTAAGCTGCTTGTTGCTCTTATACGAAGCATGAAAGCTACATTCGCAGCCTCGGTTCTGGGCATAGATGCATCTACTTAGTTCAAACTGCAAGGATTCCGACCTCAATTGGTCTTTTCTAAGATAAAGCGGGGGAATTTATGTCTGGGGATCCGCAGTTACCTTAGTACCTGGGGGCTGAATTCACGCTCGTGAGGACGATCTGAGGCGGATGGATGATTCCTTATTGTCCTCGTGTTCGGGACTGGTATGAAGAAGACGATACGGATTAGATTCCCTCCCCTGCTCTCCCGTTCGAGGTAATAGACAAGTGACGGCCCTTACCAGTTAATAAATCAATCCTTTGAACACATGACCTTGATGATGGTTGTTATTTGTGCCGAATGTATTCGTCTTATAACGGCCAGTGTTTTGTAAAATGATACTTTAAGATCTACAGTGCGAGACCGTTGAGTGGAGATGACTTCTTATGATGCGTGTTGGTGATTGAAACAGATAAGACACGAGTGGCTTCCCAAATGGGGAGATGAACAAGGTTCCGAAGTAAAAAGCATAGACTCCTTTGAGTACCGGGGCGCAAGCAGCCCCGTAATATTAAGCTTTTCCTTTGTATTCTCAGTCCTTAAAATGTGCCTTCGATCTTGAAGCTGCATCCGCACCAAGGTGGATGGGATGCGAGACGATGTAGTCTGGTGGAGCCCGATTGAAGTGTGATTAACATTTGAGGGCCGCTATAATTGGTCGCATTACGGAATGCGCTCCGGAGGGTGAGCTGGTAGGATTATATTTGCTTGCACCTGGAAGCCCGTAAGATCTTTAAGATCTGCAGACCGGACGAGTCCGGGGAACAAACCCCCGAATAGCGCACCAGTTGGGGCGTACCCTGGACTCAATCTTACGGCTGTGTCATTCTGAGTGTGACTTTTTCCTTATGTATACTAGTATTAGTGCATGGGTTGTCTCATTTGCCGGCCCTACAAAGCGCGAGGACAACCCACTATAGCAAAAGGACGGCGTTCAAGGCAAACCAAGATGACCTGATTCCGCTGGGACGTCGGGAATCCAGAGCTTCGGGGGAGATCGGGCGGTATGTATCAGGCCACGAAAATACTTCATGGTAGTGGGTACGTCAAGACTAATTTTCCTTCATGTCTCGCACTCGACTTCGCCGTACTGGCTAATAGTCCGTCGCGCAACCTAGTTAAGGCGCGACTGACAAAATGCTCCGGTACCGTGTGCGAACTATGGACTAATGTGATAAATTTTGTGCCTTGAATGTGGACAAGATGAGGGGTTTGGGAACCGTTGAGCCAACGTACGGATTCAAGCTGATTCGTCCGTGCTGAGCCGATGGGCCTATGGTTCGGTCGTAAGTCATCAGTTGAGTAGTGAAGTGTCGGAGGCCGACATAAAAACTGGGGATGATCTTTTACATGGATGATGAGCTGAATGCCTGACGTGCCATGACCACTTAACCGTCACGCTCTGAATGCACCGCCCGAACAGACGATTGCTGAACTTTAGCTTACTTCGGGAGCGGAATACGACTATAGGAAGAAATTAGGCTCAAGGACGCTAAATGCGCCATCGCTGCATTATATTCCGCCGTGCGACCGGAAGCAACCTCTTCACTTGGTAAAGCGCGATATATATGATATACGACTTACGAGAGAGCGGACAGCCAAGTCCAAGCTTCGGCAAATCAGCACGCATCTAGAGTTAGAACCCTGAAGATGAGACCAAGCTATTTGGACAGCTGACCCAAGCGGGCACGAATTATGTGTGAGTTAAAAGTGCCACGTTGTGCCTGGATCAAAGGTACGCTTTGCGGCTTAAAAGTTTACCCAATTAATATAATCGTAAGTTTAGGCGACAGGCTGATCATACATCTATTAACACGAAATTAACTTGGGGGTTGGTCAACTGGGCAGGGCACATCCCTGGCGCTGAAGATACTTGAGAGGCGTCAGCACCAGCAACGAAGCTCACCATTATACGATCTTATTTTTGTCATGAGTCATGCTTAATCCAAGAGGAGGAATGCCGGGTCACCCCCTCTGCTGTCTTCTCTGTAAAGTGTTAGCATTTAATATGATCAGAACTCAGAACCGGACGAGAAAGATACGGAACTGTCAATAGCCATGACCTCTTCAAGACTACGGTCTTATTAAGTTTGGCTAACTGTATTACGAGTTTATTTTAGTTTTCCACTGAACATGCGCACATTATGGGAAAACCCCGCGGCAAGTTTAGGACCTAACATTGTGAATCTATCTATTCATCGCGATGACGCCTACATGACCATAGATTCTATACGTCGTACTCGAAAGGCATGCTCACTGTAGAGTAATGTAGCGGCTCCTGACTCGTTATAAATGACGGTTCGAAGTCAGCGGTAGGTGGATCCAAATGGTTCCCACAAGTTCTTCTCCAACCTAAGTGTCTAGCGAGAGCTCTAATAGCTTTGTGAGTTCATAAGTCCTGGCGGACCCTACGGGGAGCGCATGGCGACCTCGGAAGAATACCATCACAGTAGCGAGCGTGCGCACGGCTGGTCGGGTGGTAAGCTGCTCTCATTTTTAGAATTCCGGAACCCTGTCGTGAACACCTAAATTATAAACGAGGGCCCGCGACTTGAAGAGCATGGTTCCTAAGATACTTTTAAAGTTTCGCCACCGGGCGGAGTAGGGCGGCCGCGCCCCAAGGTATTAAGGTTTCCCAGACGACCTCTAAAGACCATGTGAAGGGCCAGGCGGTGCACACGGAATGTAGCATCGGTGTCCTAAGCTAGCTGCGATACTACAAAAAAAAGCAACGAGGATGGGGCCAGCAGGTACTGTTCCATGGCGCGATCTAGTAGCATACGCATGCCTAACGGGTAGAACGGATATCTGTAAGGGGTGGCTACTAATAATATGGTCAGGAACAATAGGTGGAACCAGGGCCAATATAGTACGAGATAACGATCAACGGCCACGGAAAATATGCGAGGAGATAAGCTCTGGATAGTGCACATCGAGGGAAAGCCGCGTCGGAGGTCTTCGAATCGATCAGCCTGTTAGTGGTATGTCCGGTAACGTAAAATGGCAATCGGGGCGCGCGGTGACCACACTTATGGGTTGATTTGGAGAGAAGAGGTAATGATAGCAAACCTGTCTTACAAACCGCATTTGAGAGCCCTCCCGTAGAAGGACACAAAAATAACAGCTTCTGATAAATCGTGCAACCGTTCGGACTGCAGTATGCGGAAGACCATTGAAGGTCTGCCACGTATGTTAATCAAATTGCCAGTGCTCAGGTAGCGTCAGCACATTCCTTATGAGTACGTGATAATCGCATAGATACCCGTGTAACATACGGACTATGAATATTTACGACAACGATGACTATATGAGACGTAACGAATGGAATTCCCAAGTGGCATGGGTGTAGAATGGAACGTTCAGTGTGCAGGCGCATAACTGCATAACTCACTTCGCCATACCCGCGCCATACGAAGTACCGCGGGTGAACCTCGAGACTAATCGGCAACAATCAGTAAGCGGCCAGCGCTATCTTGCACTTGCCCAATTGTAAACCTCAACAGCTTAATGCCATTAGTTGCAGAGAGGAGTGTATGAGCGTACCTATCAGGGTTAACAGCAGTTAAGTCCCTAGAGATGTTGCTGGAGAATGTTGCATTGATGTTGAGTTGCTCTTCGGGTCGTAAAGACGGAATCACAATCTAATCCATTAGGAGAGCTATAAGCGTCCCAAGGTCGCGGATTCAAGATAACTGGGACAGAGCGCCACAGCCAGACGACAGACGTTCCTTCACAGGGCAGGCAGATACAATTGTCACCTCGAGTACCCAAACAGTAGCCAGAACAGAACCTCGATCGCGCGAAATAGGTTACGGGCAATTGGAAGCCAAGCAATCTGCCCTATATCGGGTACCCTCAAATATTCTACTTGCAGAAAAAACTCGGCGGAAAGCGATTTCAACGGAACTTCTAGTTTTAGCGTCGATCAGTGTCTACTATTTTAGCGTTAGTTGAGCCTTCAAAGGCATCTGGGGAGTGCCGGACCAAGCAGGAGATACTGGTTAAGTACATCGAACATGGTGTTGTGAATGGCTAATAGGGGATCTGAGCGGCCTACTACCGGGTCGAAGCAAACTGCATGTACCCGCGAGGGGCGACGTAATGAAGGTGGGTGTCACCACGTTTCCAGACAGGTCTGTGTTCTTAGTTTACAAGTCGAGGTTTCTGTGTTGTCCGTCACAACAGTCGCGCTGGACTAGATGAAGGTACGATAGTGTTGTCCGTTAGCTAAAGTAGTGATGCAACCAAGTGGGGGGGGGAAGGTGCAGACTTCCTATGCGCCCGATCGCTCTTAGCGATACAAATTGCCTTACTGAGTAAGTAAATTGTGGCCCGTTCCTTACAAACGGTACTAGTCGCAGCATCACGGTCTGGTTGGTACAGGCGAACTGCCGAGTGAGTCTTAAAACTGTGAGTCTTCCGAAGCCTATCGGAACTTATGGGGCAACGTGTCACTATCTCTCCCGCACGCGCCTCGAGGGCTCCTAACTCAACTTAGGAGATGCTTCAGCAGCACGTATGTGATGTAACAAGAATTCACTCGGCGCATCGTTCTGTCAGTGGAACCCCATCAGTCAGGAGTGTTATGCGCCAGTGCAAGAAATTGGCGCCCCATTCAAGCGTGAATTCCAGCTTGGATACAGGTAGCGGGCCTCGTTGTTACCACTGTTTACCGAGGAGGTCCCAACTTGCGTATCCCACCCGTCCTTGGTACGTTCTCCCACGAATGAAACTATAACTTTACCATTAATTCTCGTGAGCACGAGATGTATGATAGCTCTTTAAAATACAGACTGGTCCTCGTAAAGACGCGTATATATATAGGCACAAATGACGTTGGAGGAACTATGTTCTCCCTTCGTGAGACGCTACACTGATTGCCGTATTACCTGGGTGCAGGGAGCGGATCGTAGAACTTAGTCTTCTGCCGCTTTACGCCGGCGTACTAATCAGAACATTTCCGGTGGCTGAAAGGCGGGACTATTCAAAACGAGCCGGTCGACCATTTGCTTCGGAGGATCACCTTGCAGGGTTCTGACGGAGGTCGCATTTCATTCGGGGGATTGTCACCGGTCATGGGCGTTTTCAAGGCTTAAATGAAGCTACAGTTCCTAGTGGGCGGTATGATTTGAAACGAGCTATGTGATCCAGGACACTTAGATTACACTAGGGGGATCGCGAACCTGACGTATAAACCCAAGCGTTGAAGGATAATACCTGCCCCCGCCACGCTGACTATGGTAGCTCTCATCGGGTTGCTGATCTTAATCACTGCATTCTATAAATTCTCCCTGCAGACTGAGCGCAAATGACTCTACCAATCTCGCAAGACGCTCATCATGTAGTGACCGTCACGTATTCTATGTTACAACGGGATCACGTGAACACTTCTGGCCGTAGCGTTGTTTGAAAAGAATAGTATACCTCAGGACATTCATCTTTGGGCAACCTATTTTTAACGATGTTTTCTTAACGCAATGGATGATGATCACTGTCTGTATGTTCGTACTGCAGTTTCTTAACTAGCGTTGGATAAGGCCGAAACGGCGCTCGGTCAATCTACAAACCTACGATGGCACAACGGAGCCAACAATACGCTCCAGGATGGCGCCGCTGATAATAGGGGGACCTTCCAAACACCTCTTCCAACCCCATACTTGCACATTAAGAGTACAAATTGTCCACTCTAACTGGCCGAGCGTCCGCACTTGGTATCAGAAAACTCTATCCATAGTGTATCGCTACTCTCCTTAAAGCTCCGACCTGCTACTCACTAGAGGCGGTAGCTAAGAGGACCTGGTGACTCAAGTTTGATAATGCCTTTATGCCAGGCTCAGTCATGTACCCCAATCCGTCATCAGAGCGGAGGGGCACTTTTCCGAATTTGCTCAGCTATGTCCGTATGGAGACGGATCCGAGAGATAGCCTATCCTGATTAGGAGTTCAATAGTTTGGCCGGCAGATACAACAACCTATGCAAACCGACTATCCAGGTTAGAGACATAAGATAATCAGCACATTGTTAGATCACCTTGATGCGGGAAAGTGAATTTAACGTTTGAAAGACTGCCCAAGGACGCATCGACCCCGCAACAGACAGTAGAATAGTGCATAGGCATTATTTACGAAGTCCGCCCACAATTTGATAATCTAAACAATCGTACAAACAACCTATGGTACTGTTACCCACCATGTCACAATAGAGTCGTCTCGACTGGACGTCACAGAAAAAAAAGTAGTGTTCAAATGAGGCAATAATGCCACAGGCCCCTCCCCAAAGGACATGGTTCTTACATATCACCCGGGACCTGTGTGTGTAGCAGAGATCTCAATTATGGGCGTGTATGGTGTAACCAAGTCAGTACACCGTAATTCGCTTGCAGTGCTCCTGACTTTCCTCCTCTGCATTCATGGCCCAAGCCCTCAGACCGGGATGTTATACTTAATGGCCCCTGCCACACGTCGCCTGCCATCCCGTCTGGTCTGCATGTACTATAAAGCAAGATGATCAGAATGGAACGGAAAGCTGGAAATCGGTTGCGAATTGGGTGACATTGATGTAGCAACGGCGCTGTACGACCTCTGTTAGGCAACGCGACCTTATGGGGGCTAGGTGACTATCGAGGGCGGCAAACCCATTGATCCAAATGGCTTGGGCACGGTTAATGCTACGGGGAATAATTAAGATACAGGTAGCCTTATTGTTGTTGTCTCTGCTACGGCAACGTCTGCAGGCCGACCCTAAACGGGCCATCATTCGAGCTAATTCGACCACACGGCAACCTAAACTAGCTTTCTCGTGCCGTATGGAGGGTAGACATCGACCTCGTCGTTCGCCCAGCGAAATAGGTGGAGAGGGTTTGTTTTGCTCTGCGGACACACTTCCGGGTCCACAAACATTAGGATCAAGTAGCCAGCGCAACAAATAGAACGGGTCCAGGTTGACTTGAATGTCCTTAGCGATACACAGTCAGAGGACTTCACTGCAGGTTTGTACCCAGATGGTCGATGATTTCGCCGAGTCGTATTGGACCATTGACGGACCATAATAGATGCGGGATTATTACGACTGTAACGTCGACGATGAGACTACCGGAAGCACCGAGAATGTTTGGTTTGATCCTTCTATTAGTGCAGCACGAGATGTAGACTTGGTATATGTAGTTATTGTGGTATGAGAGTCGCGTAATCCAGCTAGGTCACTGATCATTCAGCTGGCTATACGTGTTTAGCCCCCTTACCTGTGCTGCTGCCTAGCCCTGCTGCTTCCCTGTTTTCCGTTTCGAGCCTCGTGCTACACGCAGACTAAAGGCCTAAGATAGTATAGGAGCATGTTCTGAACTGTGTGGGGCAAGATGCCCTGGATATGGCCATTAGGACTTTCGTACTTTTATGGACACTCGGCTCCTTATCCACCGAATTTGTGTGGGGTTGGCAACATATGGGTCAGTCCTTTAACAGAACGGAGGCACGTTGGGGGCTCGTTACAGCTCCGCCAATAATCACGACTCGCCCGGAGCCAAAACATTCCTTCGGCTGTTGTCGAATGTGCCAAACGGAAGATGGCCGCACCTTCCTAGGTAAGCAGCCTTAGCGATCCAGCCTCCTGAATGAGTGGGCTACTAAGTAGTCTAATCCGACGATGCAGCGTATGCCTCTTGAGGAAGACCAGACTCGCTTTTGGCCGGGGTTGCTTCCCGTCGGACGGGGATACAGTCAACGATTGTCCATCCCCAGAGCGACTAGTTCTGCGGATTTTAGGGCTTACCTTCTGAAAGGCAATAGGTAGATCGGAACAAATCCTATAATAATTGTATGGAATCTATTCGAGGCAGTGTGCAAGCCTCGTTACACTAATACTTAACCCGCTCTCGCCGCTTGCAATCGACAGTGTCAAGGACCTTAAGGCGGGAGCGATCTGGATACATTAATCAGATCTGAAGGTAGAGGAGGCTAACCCTGTCCGCCTGGAAAATAGCTGCTTTCGATACTCGTGGTTCCTATCGGGCTCATCTTTCCGCGCTTCACACTTCACGGGTGATCTGTTACACTTGTGGTCAATCGTCCGCGGAGTCACCTCTATAAATGTGGAACCCGTAGAGCGGAGATAGCCGAAGGACAGTTGGGTAGGATATTAGACGCCTGCTAGGCCACAGCGTCGTGAGTAAAGCGTATCTTAGTCCTCTCCCAGTGCGTCCCATGATTTTCCGATGGGCAAAATCTATATGGCAGGGGGGTATCACTTAATGCGTAGGTGTGAGGAAAAGCAGGTAGAATTAGAAAAGGAAGGGTTGACTCATTGGCACAACACACCGCTTATATGGAAGGTGCGGGCTACGCCGAGCGCGCACCGTATCTGTGTCCCCTTATATATACCGTTGAACGTTTGGTCTAGAAAGATCTCGGCTATATGCGACGCATAGGCGTCATATTCTTAAGGTGCGTTCTTAGCTGTGGCCGGATGGGGGTATTGCCCATTCTGGGGGTGTCTGTAAATCCTCTTATGCTATTAGAGACGGCAAGATCGGTGGGAGAAGGTTTGTCCTCAGAATTGTAAAACACTACGGTCCGGCAGGCGAATCATACCAATAGGGGTTTTCCAAATAATATAAAACGAGGGCACGACCACCAACAAGGCATCTATGTGCCAGAGTAACAGTGCCGTCTATTCCAGTGTCTGATCGTTTAGTCTGGCATCCCACTCTATCCTAGTTATTACCATGCGCACCGCCTACAACCAATTCTGTTCCACAGGTGTCATACTATCACCAATCGTCTCCCTTTGACCACTTGCCAGGAGACTAGCAAGTGGACCTTTCCCAGTGTATCCATTCCATACTAGTCAGCCGTATTTTTGGGGTCATTATGGAATTATTTTGACTTCGCCGGCGCCTAACTCTGGACGCATTTTCAGTGCGAGCACCCTCTGCTAGTACGTCGGCACTCGGTTGCATGGGTGCCAGTCCGGGCAGCCGATTGATAGGAACGATCCTTACATAATATGTAACGGATGTGCAGCACACTATACCTGCGACGACTTACAGCTAGATAAACTCATCAGCATTTCATACCTCGATTGTGGATTGGCTAACCGTTGGAAAAACTTCCATAGTCGCTGCAAGTTTTGCCGTAACGTAGGGCATTCTAGTCTCCATACGCCCCGGATTAAAGCACAGTTATGGCGGCTCCAAGGTTCAACAGCAGAGCCGAAAAGGGAGCGGGTAAACTATGGCGCCGTCACTAGACTCCATCGATTGAGGCGCGGGTGTGTCGGCTAACGGGGGAATCCCTAACGACCTCTTGCGGGCCGTAGCCTCAGAGCCGGACAGGGTCTCCAGTCTGCTCAAGCACCCACGACTGAAACTGGGGTCAAACTAACCCTAACTGTCTCGTGCCTTGATTCCAGTACGGGTCCTTCTACGGCATCTGTCGCGGGGAAAACACCGCGTTGCGTGACTGGAGCGCGATCACCATACCTAAGTCCGTAGGGTCACGCTACAGAACCCAACCTAGGCGCCGACGACCGTTCCGTGCTCAGGTGGACTCCACTGTCACTACCGAGCCGCAGTGTTGCACGGGAGGCACGAAGAAAGTATTCGCTCTTCCACCCGCAGGCAAGGTGCTATAGTCTTTAAGCTGTTCAGTTAATGCTACCGCAGCCCATAATGTCACAGGAACCGCACACCATCACTTTATCGCGTCGAGAGGGCATGGAAAGGACCCCCAACGAGCAGTGAGTTACGCGCTCGATGTCAGGGGGATGGGTTTCCGGTGCAGAAGTAGTACAGTTTAAGTGGTGGGCGAAATGGGAGGTCCTCACTTGCCTGTAAGAATGGCATACACGATGCTTCAGGCCCTGAAGACCAGCCGAGTCGATGACAGTCGTTTCGAGTCGAAGGAACTCAAAAATATGATGAGGACGTTATGGCTAGAGTTGGTTTTGGTAGGTCGGGTAAATCTCGAGGACTTCACTTGATGACATAAGGCGAGTGACTGTAGGGCAGAGCCGATAAGCCTCCATTGTCATGCCCGCCTGGGTGATGAACCTATCACTCTGGTGTATCATGAATCAATTTTATTATGATTGCCAGGGGCCGCATAGGGCTTACTTTTGTTATGTTAGCGCAACGTCACCTGGACTCGCTTAACGGTCATTTCCCAGCGACGAAATCGAATCGACTCGAGACGTCCGTCCTCGTTTTGAGTATACAGGCGAGTACAAATGTTGGCCATGGATATGTTTTGTGAAGCAAATCCTGCGGAGCCCTCTGGTTATGCTCAAAAGTCGACAGATCTGTAAGATGGAGGACCCGCTCCTATTGCTTCGTATGTGCAATACTTGGCGTCTACGCATACCCACCTCCATGCGATATTAGGTATGCGCTGTCGCTACCTTGCCAATATACGACTTAGAAAGGAAATAAGAGATGTCACATCGTAGTTGAGCGGTGGCGTGGATTACACATGCGTGTAGCGGTATGCGCCCCCAAGTTCCTCGCATTTCGTCCCCCGTCAGGGTACTACAATATAACCACAGGGATCTATTAAGAAGATTAGTATTATGAAGCATAAACATTAACGAGTGTCTTTGAACGCTGTTGGTCCTAAGAACCAATTACTAGCAAAACACTAGGAGTGTCCAACAGCTTAGCTAGTGCCCTGACTATCGGAAACACTTCCCCTTAAAACGACAGGAAAGAATTCCATCCGGTTGGTGAAGTTAGGACGGGATAAGCGCTCGTCTGCTACCGTGGTGACAAACGTTGTGTGGCCGCAGGCACCCAGTAAATCCGAGAACGAAGAACTACCATTAAAGCTACCTGCCGCCTGTTGTGGTGTCCCAGCTGGAAGGATAGCTGAGGTGATAAGCTAGAATTCGAGTTAAGAAGGTTCTAGCCAAAGAAAGTGCCGAAAATTAACAGGAACAAGCGTTCTTGGTTAAAGTAGCTGGGTTCGTTTCCTCCACGGCACCTTACATCCGGGGGAAATTTCTGGGTCAAGCCACGCCAAGGCGCAAATAAATATTTGCTACTTAGCCTAATGTGAGTCGAGAAGATGGGAGTATTCCCAGTCGTCCTCAATCTGTATGATGTATCTTTTCCCCATTCGTCCCAGTAACCCGTGTCGCCCGCGGGTTATAGACCAGGTACGATGGAGGAGAACTTGACTAGAGTTTGACGCTCTCTTATGCCTTTTGATGGAAAGTCAAATCGTCTGTATTTGAGCAATACACATGCCTTCTATGGTGTTCAAAGGATTCCCAAACGAGATTATCTATCTTATCTGTCTACTTATGTGGCGGCAAAACGAGTTGGGACCATTTATGTGTTTCATCCAATCAGCAACCAGTAGCACGACATCTCCGACCGCTGGCTGACTAAGGATAACGTCAAGTAGTAGTCCTTTCGTAGTGGAGGAATTCCGAGTCGGCACTCCTCTTTTGTGGAAGCACAACTAGGATTACTTAGATGCCGCCGACAGAAGCATACGATAAAACCTGTCCGTATCGTACGTAGAGCGGGGGGCTGAGCATCCTCTGGAAATGGCGACGCTGTATACAGCACAGACGGACACGGACTCCAATTGCATTTGCAGGTTCCTTGTAAGAAACAGCTTACACCAGTCAGGCGTCGGATCAGAACGTTTCTTGCTGCCGTCTTTGTTGCATGCCCTTAAGTGGGGTGACCCGTTCGAAAGTTGCTCGATATGCTCGCATCTCACCACGTTACATAAACATCAGATCCAGTATTCGCGGTGACCATGTCTGAGTCATTCAACCTTCGCTCAGCCTCTATCCTCCGGGCACAATATTCTCAAGCGGTCCCACTAGAGCGCCGTAACTCTCTTGGAGCATAGCTACAGTAAGAGACGACCACACGATGGTAAAAGCGGACAAGTCGTTACGACCGGAAATGTCGTTATGGGTCGTACGCTATCGGTGCTGCGGTTATACTGGGTCATCGCAACGTCGAGGTAGATGATCATTGTGTGATCTTTGAATCATGCGTATAGCTCTAATTGGGCGTGTCGGAAGACATCGAGTCCCAGGAGTTGCCAAGAACTGATAAGGAGCTCTCTTACTCCGCCGTGAAAGGTATACCATATTGTATTTCTAATTGGACAACGTACGACCGGGCTGCCCTCGAAACATATCGGCAAGGTCTAAGGCAAGAATTGAGCTCTGGGAAATCTAGAGCCTCTTCCATTTAGCCTCCGTTTCAGACATCCTGGTAAGCGATACGGATTCCGTTAAGTTTAACTAGTATTTCCTCGTCTCACTCCGCCTGCGAGAATAATCCCTAGCCTATCCTTGTCTTAGGAGCCCGCCACGGGTGTGGGCCGAACCAGAGGTAGCGCGTAACGAGAGGCATCGACACTCTGATGAGCCGGGCCCGGCTTGGATAAGACAACCTTCTAGTTTCCAGTGCGCCGTCGGATATCACGGCTCCCAGTGTTTAATAGGCAAGTTATCCGTCTGACCTACTTAGGCATGACTCTGATACGCCAAAACCAGTTCTTTATACGCGATTCCAATGGCCGGTCATACCATTCGGGAACGGACTCGAAAGTATGAAAATATAGCCCTTACGTGATGTTTCCCGGCTCAAGAGGTATGTGGAGCGGCGGTGGGGTGTACAGACATTTGTGCAACTCATGGGGGTGCTCAACGTCAAGGAAAACTTCATTCTGTACAGGGCGATCCAAGGGAAGGTCACGTCATGCGACTTGTGAAGGACTTTAGTATAGAATCGCGTGATGGAGAGGTAGTTCTTTTGCGAAGAAACCATACCAGAAAATGAAATTGGAGTGTAATTAAACCCGTCAACTATCAGGGCTTCTCCCTTGTTATCCTAAGTTTATTGAGACGATGGTATTAGACGTGTGGGGCCCTCGCCGCTGATAATTACTAAAACCCCGCGGCTGCGACCCTTGAATTTTCAGTACCTCTCAAGATCATTTGACTGTACGACTACGCAGGTTCTCAGTCATATGCTCTCACCCCTAGACGTTATATTATTCTGATAATGCAATCTTAAACTCGAATTACGCTAAGTTAGCTAAAAGACTACTCGAATCGGCCCGGACTAGGCAATCTCATCGTTTAGCTATACGATGCGCTAACGAAGTTCAGGTTGAAGATAGCTGCTCTGTAAGAGAGTCCCCGAAGCAACAGATGTTCGCTGGCGGCGTTGACGAGGCCGCGGTCAGTTTTCAGCGCACGGGGATTTAACAACCCTTGTGTAGAAGATACCCTGTAGTATTGTGGAAGGGACCCAATTTATTCCCTGCTACAGATATATAGATCGCTTCACCCCGCACAGGTTACTTGTCTCCAACAGAGTACATAGCTAGGGCATACCGCAGATCGGACATGCACAAATACGCTACTTGCATTCATGGCTACTGCATATATGAATAATATTGGCGACTTTCTAGTCATTCTAATCAAAGCGCTTTCCGATGCACTCAACGTTTTCGTGTGGGTGGCGCTAAGTTGGGCTTGAACGTAAGGCGGGCAACCGGTAGTCGTTCGTCTCCGGCAACTATTTCAAACTGGGCTTGCTCGCTGTATCGTCGTTTGCGCGTATGACCCCTCACGAGCACTACCCATTTTTTATTAGGGAATCCGATATTAGAGGATTGTGGAGGCATGGCAGGTCGTACCCGGAACCTCCCACACGCATTACCTTGATAGTTAGTCTTCTTGGGCCCCAACAAGAATCGCTAACTGCTGCAGTTGTAATTCAGCGAGAGAGTATAATTGTGCCTTCATCTTTGGAGGTTATGAGGGCACTCATTCGCTGCCATGATCGTGATTGAGAGACATGTACAGCCTAATGTGCTTACTTAGAAAACATAGCTGGGCTTAAACGCTTGAGCGGATTTATGGACTGTTATATTAGGCTGGTGGCAGCAGTAGATTGGCTGCCTGCTCAAACTATCTAACGCGGTTGAGCATGACGTAAAGGGAAGCGCTCACAATACGCGACGTTGAACTAACCATGCCCGCTCAAAGGGCTCCGTACCGTTAGAGTACGAGGTAATCGTCATAACTCTCCATCCTAATGCGAGAGTATCATCTTCTTAGGCGTAACAAATAACCCTGAAGTAAAATGCGCACCCTGATGGGATCATCCACAATTGCGCAGACCAGCAGACATAAATAACTAGTTGCAGACTTTCATCATCGCCCCTGAGTTCCCTAGGAACTTTTCGTCTATCAGATGCCCCGAGTGCCACTCCTTGTAATCGAATCTACTTGCCCCTGCGCTTCTTTGATTTGCTAGGATCATAAGTCTCCCTCTGCTTCACACCTTGATATCATGGGGATTCGATTCGGCACGGACGACCACGATGTACCACATTAACGATCCTGGAGGCATTACGCACCTCTAGTACTGCGTCTTTGTTTCCGATTTACTCTAAATATTCAATGCAATCTCTCGAGGACGACGAATCTGCTTGGTTAATTCCCACCCCGGAGAACGACTTTGGGGTTGCTTTCTCCATTCCCGTAAATTAATAGTGCGAGCCTACTATCGATTCCAGGGTACCAACGCAGTAACCCAGTGTGCCTCCGCCATGCCACGATATCTGTGAGTGCGTCTGTTCCAACAGCGTTTCAAGGGGACCTTGCACCGATGTAAATTATCACGCGCAAAATCTGAATCTGTCGGCGTAATATCTTAGACATGAGAGGTCAGTAAAGAGAGTTCAGGGTCCGCGATTTGTGCATATCCGATCTCCCGGATAACGAGTGGCCAGGCGTGTTGTAACAAAACTTTGACCGCGAGAGCCACAGCAAACTAAGGTATATGAGAATGGAAAGATTTAGCTGCACTGAGTTGGGGGTCCTTCGTTGCATAACTGTGCTCAGTCCAAATATAACAACCGCACATGCGCAATGGTCAAGTAAGTGCATAAGGATAGACTGGTGAACTCAATGTCAACTTTCAAATACGAAAACCAACTAGGTGAGAGCAAATGGCTTCCTGTGCCATCTGCTGGTCGACGATATACCCACCCAACCTAGTACCAGGCTACAAGGTTCGAATGCGGGATACGATGTTTCACGAACCACAATATATAGAAGAGTAGAGCGACGCCAGAGGTACACAAGAGGACTAGTTTGCGGACAAGAGAGGCATGCGTAAACTGCCATACCTTGGACATGGCACCGCGTACTGGGATTCGCCGGTATGAGTCTTCGTCTGGGCAACCCTTTTAGGACCTTCTTATTACTGCACTCTTAAGGGCGGGTTAAATAATTAGCACCCCTAACTACCGCAGCATGCACACTTCTTAAGCTAATTTACAGGGTTAAAGCCTCGTGTCCACCTCTGCGGAGAGGTTAAGAGCGGAGTCAGCAAAGTGTTTGCTTGACTCAACGCCCGCGAAGCTGGACCAGTTAAACCGACTTGCTAGGTTCGCTAATGCCCAGGTGTCAGTATTTGTCGACGCGTATCAGTAGAAGGAAGTTCGCTTTTTTCTCCAGGTATGTATTAACCTGCGCTTCTGGTCAAGGTGTCCGGAGATCCTATTAGAATTAGACCCCAGATGTACGGCCAAATCGCCTGAGGCGCTCCACTCCATAATGTACGATTCGACCGGTGCTAGTGGCACCATCCGGCAAAGCAGGAAATAAAAATAATTTCCATGTGCGAATCGAGAACACTTCATCCGTGACGAAAGAGCTTGTATTGGACGAGTAACTAGCGAGAGCTCGCCTTGACAGGAACATAGCTGCGAAATAGTAGCGACACGGCGGCAGGATTATCACCATGGTATAGGTGACAAGCAGAATCAAACGGACTACGGATCCTTCTGGACCCACTGTCCCGCCTCGTCATCGGTACCGACCCGCTGTCAAGATTTTGAGTGATTGCAAAACAGAGCGCGCAATTGAATAAGACAGCTTGCAGTACCGTGAACATGGGTCGAATACGCCTTCCTAACCAAAAAGTCCGCTAGTCTTCGCGTACCCTCAATTGCGTCTTAACGTAAGTTCCAGAGGTTTTCCGGCCGGCGTGTAGGGTCTGTCGGAGAAGCAGTACTATACGAGCCGTTCTAAGCAGACTACATATTTTATTGCTAGAAGAGACGCGGTAGCCGGTTATGATAAGGTTTAAACTTCTATACCAATGCTAGATCCTTCGAAGATCGATCGTTTGATAATACATGCAGGATGTCCCTTTGACCTTTAGAGCATCTGCAACAGTGTACCGGCATGCGCGAGAACTCATCTATTTCTGAGCAATCGGTTTTACGCAGCATGCCCGAACCCAGTATCCGCCTGAGTACAGGTCTTGGCCGATGCTGGGGCCGGCCCTCCTGCTTTTGAGGGCAGGATGCTCCACCAAGCGCACTCAGACACAACTTTGACTGAGATTAAGTCCGGACAAAGGGTTTTCCTGACTAATCCCTACATGAAGATGCAACATAGCTAAAGGAGCCAGGTAGGGGAGACCTTGCATGTACAAAAATTACGGGACCAGATTTTTAAAGCACGACGCTTGCGCCGTTGGATCTCTCGTAAGTCAGATAGGTTCACGATATTGGCCAAAAGGAGAAAAGACCCATGTCCGAAGGAATCATGTGGTTTATACCCGCTATTTGTTGGCGAAGGCCGACATAGTTTTTCTGTTGGTATTGCCGCTATTGGCCGCCATTGTGGGACGGACCAGCCCCAGCGTATTAGAGGGAAGGTCTGGACAACCATGACAGATTCGACAGGCGATTCGAAGGCGTTAAAGAGAGGATTCGTCGCCCCTGGGGTCGAATACTAGGCCTCTGCTGTAAGGCTACATGGACGGCGACTCAGGACGGCAGATGGTAGTACACACCTCGCCCGGATGTATTAACCAGCCGCAGACGTCAACCCAGCCACATCCGTCAGGAGAAACCTCAACTCGCAATGTACAGACTCCGGGTGCTCTCTCTGCCCGACGCGTGAGGATCTTAGTAGCCTTCTGTATGACGATATGCACGTGATAGTGGCTCAAACCGCATGCGAAGTTATAATTGTGTGAAATAGATAATTCCTGCCCACCGCCATCTTCGCGTCAGTCAGGGTTCATAATAAGACGACAATTGAGAGGTAACTTTGTTAAGGACTACTTGCCATGCGCTGACGTTGTACTTTTGTTACCTGTCCTGGCCTAATAGAAACGGAACTGGAGGCGACGAAAAACTGGCTACAAGAGGCTCGATAGCCTGCGTTTCGGGCACGCAGGCTAGAGCTCGGAGTAGGACCTCAGCATCGGTAAAAGCGAGATGCCAGAAACGCGACGGACCGTTTCTACGCTTTTGGGTTTCATGTAAAGAATTTTAGTGGCGAGGGTACGCGAAGCGGTTAGTGCTCGGAATCTTCCTGGAATCTGCGCCAGTGGCGCTATGATCCCCAGATCCAAATGTTTGACTCAGTTCTACCAATCCGCCGGCATAACCAGTAGAGCCGCCACACGACTAGTCTCCTAAGCGCCGGTCTGTGGTGCCCCATGCGCCCTGTATTGCCTTTCGTTGTATCGATGACGCCGGATCAACATTATATGGCATCGGTACGTGACGTGGCCTTGCTGCGACGCCTTTAATCATGTACTGCGCCCACATGTCTAAGAAGGATTGGACGAGCATATTACTTTGACGCCCACTATCAAACGTGAACTACTTAATATTGAGATCAAACTCCGATCAAAGTTTTTCGGGACCGTGAGTCCGTCTGAGTACAGTAACATTCCTAAGTTTTACGGATACAAGATGATGTGCTGCTTTGGCCCCGCACCTACCAACCCGACTTGTACGAGCGATAGATGGCTACGCCGCGAGGTCAAAGGTGGCACGTCACGTCGCACAGGAGGATGAGCATACGTGGCATCGGGTTGAGTCAGAATAAATCCTCACGCCTGGGGTCGGTAAGCCGTCATAGGCTAACTGACTATTATTCCACCAAGGAACCCATCAGGCAGACCTTTTCCTTCTGCGCTGCTTGAGATGACAGTAACCCAAAGCGTACGGAAATTTGACAAACATATTCTTTGTATCCACTCGTTGCATCTTGGGATCCCGTAACCAGATCGAAACAAAGCACAAGAAACGCGTCGGTTGGGTCCCTTCGCGTACACCTATCCGGGAGCCACTTGGGAGGTTGTCACGTAGGTGTCTCAAGGTCTTGTGTTAGGGAGCCGAGGTCTCCCAGATTAACTTACCAATAGTGTACTCTACCCTAACCTATAACTAGATCAAAGTGTTCTAATACTCTGATATCTTACCCTTGTTATTCAGTAGGGACTCAAAGTAACTGAAAGCCACTACTAACATCGAGTAAAGTTGGTAGACAGGTAGTCGGTTGTCTAACATGTACCCCGTTAGGGAAAAGTACGCTTCTTCCCGTATAGCTCAATTGGAGGGCCGGGGTAATTCTTTTTGCAGCTGTAAGGTGGAATACATACGAATAATGAGGCGGAGAGACGGATTTCTGGTGGTACGTGTTCGTACCGCATGTTCTTGAACCATCAGCCGCTGCCAGCTACAATCGATCCTGAATGGAGAATGATGAGAGAAGTATTTAACGGTTGTAATAGGAGCAGTAAGCAGTACGTGGGCGATCTATGCGAGTGTTTTTAGGGCGGCACTTGGGCGGATAACGTCCGCATCTCGGCCAGACGTCTACTTATGCGACAAGGTAACCCATGCAGTGACAGTACACCACTGTGTTTGAAGCACAAAAAACCCGCAGATCGAGTCGTATAATGGATCAGACCTTAAGGCGGTTGGGCGATGCTCTGACTGCCTGCAATCGCAACTCTAAGATATTACGACTGCGGCTCCAGTAAGTGTTTGCTACTTTAGATAACTACGGGTTCCTCGCCGTTAAGCGGCCATTCCCTGAACTGCATCAAACCTGGGTGAATTTGATGAACTAGTCTTGAACTGGGGGAGCGCAATGGGGCCAGTTGGCAGCAGTGCTCTCCGGGCAGTCTACGAATTCGCGAGCTAATCTGGGTTTGCTAGATAATGACATTTCGTCCCCAAGATACCCCCCAGTGACGGAAGTCCAAGTTCATTACTATGTACCAGCAGGGATTACAGGTATAGGGGGAAAAAAGTCAATTATTTGCGATGCGCATTTTATGCCGGTGTACCATAGGTTTTTACCCGTAAAATTTTCCATAGCGATATACGAGAATTGACTAGCATAATAGTCACGGTAGCGCCCCGAGTTAGCCCCGCCATGACCCTGTAAATGGGCTACTATAATCGGAGTCGCAGCGGTATGTGGTTACCCGAGGCGCGTTTGAAGGATCGTCCAAATGGTGTCCTGGACTGTGTTGCATATCGTCCACGATTATGGGTCAACAAGTATTCGTTCTGATACGTAAAGAGCCGAAATCGAGGCCCTTAAAAGCGTGCTGCTTCCGCCGGACAAGAGCTAACAATACTCCAGTTCACATTCTTTAAGATTTCTTTTTATTTCCATGCTTTCGATTTGGGGTGGCCCAAGCTACAGTCACCGAGGAGCTGAATTCGCTATCCACCGATTGGCCCCTACTGCGTACGATACAATTTCTATCAATTAATACAAACAGCTGGTGGCGATCTGCTTTACGTGTCTGAACACATTTTGCCTGTAGACCCGGGCGCTCATAGGCGACCATGGATCCCTAGTAACCCAAGAGCTGTCGCCTCAGAACTCCGGGAAGCAACATAACATCACAGTGCGCCGATGGGTAGATCTGGGATCTGATGACGGACCGCGTGTGGCTGTCCAACTAGGCACGCACTGTGGCGTCGGTCCGCTTCTGCTGAAACCTCATACAACTAAATAACAACTGAAGGGAGCGGGCCTCAGCATGTGCCCAGTGGTCTGATTGCCCCCGATTCGGTCTGATAGACCCGGTTGATAATGAGGAGGACCTGAAAATCAACATTACTAGAACGCTATTTAGATTTGCACAGCACATACCACAAACGCCCACTGTCAGGGGTCTCACTACGAGATGCGTTGATCACTGCGCGGGGCCCCAACTTGATTTAGGGATAGTACCGTTCCATCAGGGATTCGTCGGTACAATAGTACATTGGCAACAAACGGTCTCATAGGCTTGCTTTCTGTCACCACCGAAGGGCAGATGACGGGCGTCTCACGCTAGCAAAGCGATGTCCTAATCTTCAGTCCGTAAGCCGCAGGATGAGGAGCTGGCTAGAAAGATGCATTGTTCGAATCTCAGTGGGGGTGTCATCCATATGGCTTTTACACTGCTAGCCTAAGCGACCCGGGCGCATTAATGAATTACAACCTAGGTTCTTGGAAGCGTACAGGGACTCAGTAGGGGTATATGACTAGTAATTCGGCGGCGGAGTACCTCAGGCCCACCGGAAAGCAGGAAATCTCTGAACTACTTCCGGAGGAGGGGAAATCTACCGGTATGAATGGTTCCCAGCGGCCCTATAAGTTGCTACGACGGTGCGTGCTTGCGAACGGCGAAGGCCAGGCGCCCAGCCGCTAGATTATCCGACCAGTCCGTCCTGGTAGGGGAAATGATTCCTAAGTACGTCCGTGATCTAGTCTGACTAGTCGACTGTTGGATAACCATAATCAAGCGTAGGACAACCTTCTGTGCGCCCGGTAATCAGGGACATCAGCCGGGTGTACCTGATAGAGTGTCCTACCAGTCCACCCAGCACAACGAGCCAGGGTTAAAGTAAATAGTTTTAGGCTTTCCGCAGGCTAAACTACGGCAGTGCTTCAGATATAGGGGCACAAGTCCACTGGGTTAATCCTCTAGATATTTAGCTCCCGGTTCAAGCTCTTATTGACCATCAGACCGTAGCGGGATCATCCACCCCGTGGTACGTGGCTACGTGCGGCAAACGTATCGCGTGGGTCAAGGAGGCCCAGTCGCAAACGTGCCCCCCCTGTGCTCGGGGGAAAACCTGGGTAAATACGAAATGCTCCCTTGTTGCAGGCAATCTCCTCCATCCATGAACGACGAAACCATAATAGCCCTAGCCATGTGTCCCCTCACCGATCTGAAAGGGCCTTTAAACACGAAGAGTTCTGCCCAGTGACATGCCTTGTTCTTTCCACATATGCTTCGAAGCACTGTCTTCGTAATGTGGTGATTACCGGCGTGACTCGCTGCGGTACTATACTAGATGTACAAGCCGAGTTAATTCTATACTGCGATCAATCTGGTCTCGGATCGGAACGTGACGCCAGGTTCCATGACATGTCTCGAAGGGATGCAGATAATCCAGCAGAACTGAGAGGGCTGTCTCCGGGAAAACAGCCGACCGTTAGGAAGGTCGGGGCTATGTCGACAACATTACTCTTGTCATAAGAAAGGTATTGAGAGCGCCGGCTAAAATCGCCATGCTTAGTTTCTAATATTATCCCGCCCCGCATTGCCTGACCCACGTTCGAGTGAACCGCATTACTGTTTAGTCATATACTCGAAAAGGGAGTACCCCTGCGTATACTATACTTATCCGAATCCCAGGATCTGCGAGCAACGAACTCGTCGATAAAGAGCGTAGCTTTTGCCGTCCAGCTACTGGAAGGTCGTCAAAGATACTTTCAATAAAGAAGCTGAACGCACGCTTCTGGATCGGGTATGCTCCGCTCATCCTGGATTAAACTGGAAATCCTTGAAAGACGAATAGCATGCTTGTCACCGGTTGCTGTCAATTGCTGCCGCCGCCGTACGTTAAACCCTTGGACCGCTTACGGGCGGATTTAATGATGGAGTGTGACTACCGGAGTTCCGGTCTCCCGCGCCGGGCTCGGAACCGTTGCTATTGGTCCATGCGAAACGTCCCGCGGTACAGTTGTTTCTTCAAAAATGCCCGCTCCGAAGTATTCGCCATAGTACTACTTAGAAGCAGCGTCGACTGAGATGTTACAAGTATCGTATGTTAACCCGCTGTACTACGCGCTCCTTGGTCCGGGACCCATCTCGTGTAACCCACTACTCATACTCGAGAGCTTAATTTCGGTCTCATCAAGGGTGGCACTATGACTCACCGCGTTCCGCGATCAGGCGGCAGGCAGGATGTTGTCGTGGCACATTACGAAGCGCGACCGACAGATGTCACTATTGTTTTATCATAGTGACACCTAACCATTTTGTTTCGGCTAATCTCGATACACAGTATAGGTCTAGCAAAGATGGTACCCATTCAGTCGTGTGGTAGGAGCTCTGAGTCACTGCTTCGGTCCGGCTCTTTGCAACACTATAGAAACTTCTTGTAGAATAGCTTCACGTGCCATAGCCCTATAATAATAAATCAGACAATAGCGCATTGAGGACGCGAAGGGTTCCGATGGGGGTAACACGTTGGGTTCTTTTTAGAGCACAATACCCTGAAGGGGTCGTAGAACTAGAGAAGGATCAAGGCCTCTTGAGCGGAAATTGACTACTTTGTACGGGAGTCGTGTCACCTTCGAGGGTGCTATGCGGGCCTCTACTAAAAACAGAGATGCCACGTCGAGCCGGATCATTTCGCAACCTAACATAGGACCAGCATTGCCTCCAGGCTCGCAGCGCTTTGGGGTTACCGAAAATCATAGAATGCAAGCTCCCGTCTCATCTGTTTGAAACCTTTGGTCTGAATCAGTTCGTACGCAGTGTCTTCAGGCAGTAGGGGAGCACCGGAATTGTGCGAAATGCACCGCACGAAAGGTCATGGAGACTTCCCCAGTGCGAAACAAAGTTCCTCCCAACCGAAAGTCCCGTGTAAAACTTAATTCACCCGAGGAGGTGTGAGTTGAAATTTCTACACGTCTTGCATTCTAGCTAAACTTGGCGTAATCATTCCAATGCGTCTTTGTTATAGATAAGACAACCGTGCGAGAGTATTACACCTTTAATCGATTCATCGGATGTTGGCGGTGGGCGTGAAGATGGTGCCGGTGCGTGAGAACAGGATAGGGATAGCTCGAATATAACTGCATGTGTTCTTCATTCCAGGCGAGTACCTTAGTCGCGTTGCGCGCGTCCCGCCAAAAGTATCTTCCGAGTCTTAACACCTAACTCCAGACATGTAACGAACTCTTTATAGCTGTGGGATATGAGCAACGGTATGCAAGCGTTCTCCGTAGTCCCTCCTACGCGAAGAATCCCTGAGATTTCTAAACCCAAAATGTTATTTTTAATTATTTGAGGGCTGTTACTTGGGATGACGGGATTGCTGGTACGTAAAGGCCTACCGTTAACCTAGTTGGCACCTCGAAAGTGAACTGAAGAAGATAGCACACCGCTTTCCGCACCCAGCAGTGATTGCGGGCGTCTTTACTAGGACAGAAGAGAAATTGACCCGGAACTATTGCTGCGTTTCTTGTATTGGGTTTACACCCGGTCAGCTCCTACAATTCACGAGTTTACAGGATTCGACGCGCCATGGTGTTTGCCGCCTCTCCGTCGCCTCACTATAGCGCAGTCGTCTGGACTATTTTAGACCCGACATTATCTCCCGGACGGATAGGTACTTATTAGACTTCAAGCAAATACGTAGTGGCTTTAAGACCATTAGTATTACGTAAATTCATGTTCGATAATACTGCTGCTGGGACCGGTATCTGCGTGAATTAAGTAGAACAATATAAACTACCCCTAACTATACAAGTCGTCGAGCAAAGGTGTGAAAGTCAAGTTAAGTACTGACTAACCAGATACAGGTCTCAACACCTACACAGCGCTACGGGTACAGTCTTTTCTATTATGGGCTTGTTAAACTTCCCAAAGATCCGCGCCACATAGTCTTCCTCCGTCACGGCTTTAAGGAGGGGGGCTGAACTCCCGTTCAATAGTTTAGGGATTGTGGAAAGCGCGATGCGTCTCGCGTGTCCGGTACTAGACTTACCGGAGTATTAACACTGTGTACGCATAGGGCCCTGGTGTGAATGTTGGTAGTTGAACTTGCCAGGTTTTAGTAACTATAGTCTCCCGATCCCTCCATTTGTTCCGAGAGTCTCGTAAGCTTTTTCGCTGCGACGTCGGCAAGCTGCTCATGCACTTTGTATGTGGTTATGAGGGTATCGCAGTCATAGGTCGCCTATTACTAACTAACCTCAGTGCTATCAAGTGAGGATGACTATATCAATAATTTTCAATTAAATTGAGTCCTGTTTATAGGTAGTCTTGAATACGGTTCTTGACGTCTCGAAGGCAATCTCACAAAGTCTTAGCGCTTGTGAGCTACGCACCTTTACTCGTCTACGTTATAAAAGTGCAATATAATCGAGTCCCAGGATAGTTCGCACTAGATCCCCTTTTAGTTCTCCATCCTCGCCCTCGAATCTCCTGGGACGATTATGGGCTAGTATGACCTATTGTCGTATGATGGAAGTTTCCTGACTAGCGTGGAGGCGTGTCGCAGCGCACGGCGCGGTGTCTTCGAAATCCCAAACGGATAGTGAATAGGTACTAGTAGGATTATGGGCTAGTCCAAGCTACTAGGCCTCGACTCTATAGCGGTTTCGGCGCGCGTGAGCAGCATAGATTCACGAGCGGGGCGCACTGTACTCGAAGTGGAGAGGGCTGACAGTATGACCCGCGCCAAAACCCCTAAGAAAATGAACTACGCCAGTGCTGTTCACTCGGGTTGTGCGCTCGTGGACGGAAACCCAGACACAGTTTAAACCCGTATTCTTCGCCTCTATGGCCGGGTAGTACAAGAGATGCGGACAAGATATGGCTCTATGCCTTTATGTACGAGTTTCCATGATTAGAACGACCGAAATTAACGAAGGTAGGATTCGCGTCTCCAGGGCGGCCCGATTCGTTCCGGGTCGCGACTATTAACAGGTATGCCACGCAAATGCACGACTCCTTTCGCTCGTGGGAGCTAACGTACAGACCTACTTGCCCTGAGTTCCCTTAATAATACGTAATACAGGTTGAGCCTTAGAGTGGCGGTGTACAATCATGACGAACTGCCGCTGCTGCCCGAGTTCGAACGAATTACGCCCGGGGAACGGTCAGCCAGGTCCGAAACAGGAATTTCGTTCCTGGAGCCTACTTAACCGGGGCGCTCAGAAAAAATTATTGTGCCAATTCCGTGTGGCGTCGCAAATCGGAGTCCCAACCAATGTAACTTCCCAAGCAACACCCCAGATGGCGAGGACTACTCGCCATAAAGAGGGTAAGCTGATTTACCTAGTAGCGTCTCCTGGTTGCTGAGCTTCACGGGATTTAAATTCTTAGGGAGGTTTAACCGGACGTTAGGGGCTAATTGTATATAACACTTTTCTCAAGCCAGATTCGAAAGTCATTAAAGCGGAGCAGAAAACAGGATGCGTTAGGAGAATATGTCCTCCGCGAGTAAATTGATCGCCAGACGCCATACTACAGTGGCGCTCTCTCGAACCCCGTCGACGCTGGTGAGGAACGTACATGCGTGCTTGCTCAGGGATGGGCTACGACCCTTATCTAGAAATTTGGGTACAAGAACAGGCTTCTTGACTTGGGCGGCAGTCCCCGTAGACAAGTGGCCTCGTGTCAGAACTCTCTTGTACCACTTGAATTAACGGCGCCCCCATCGCATAAGCATATTTACACATATCTGAGTGCACAACCACCCTCTGAGGGAGATCGAGCGGGAAGAGTCCAAGTCATACAGGCACCCGAGGTATGGATACACCACCAATTATTGGGCCTTATGAAGAAACTTTCTTGATTATGTGCGTCGTGTATCGTATCAACTACAGTTCGAGTTTCTCCCTAGAAAGACAACATTTACTTGACGTGTTCCAATCTGCGTGTTTGGAATGGGTAGCCTACAATCGCATGACAATAAGACCACAATATTAAAAGCCCCATCCGACAGCCCCTCGGAGGTAAGCTGACCTGGACGCTGCTATAAGCATGAAAGTCCATATGTCTCACAAATCGGTCTCTGTTGACGAATCTAACTTGTTAGTGTTAATCCTTTGGAAGCCACTCTCTGTATCGGTGTGTGAAGCTGTCCATCAAACGAGGTCGTAGTGGACAGGATTTTTCATCGTGGGTTACGTCAAAGCCTGTGCTTTATCCCTACCGAAAGAACCAATGAATTGACGGAGTGGGTGTTCGGCCTGAAGTTTATCCTCCTTAATAGGCCGAGCCATGAAGCTGCTTATCAACGAGTATTCTCACCACCCAACATTGTTACTAAACGACCGCTGGGAGGTCTTTTACTAGGAGTTATTGCCTGTGCTTTCGTAAGCACGCGGTTACTGCAGACTTTCCTGGTAAGATATGGACTGTGAGGAGCAATCGCCAGAAGGCGGCATTACGAGCCGTATTTACATAAAAGGCGCCGGTGGATAGAGCGAGGCGGTAGGTGGCAGGTCTCCTGGGCAGAGGATTTCGGCCTGTCGCATATACATTCCAGAGCCAGAGCAAAGTAGGTAAGAGAATCACATGCAGGTTCCACAATACCTACGGCATCAGTTGAATGGAGTATGGAGATCGATTAGGAACATGTCCCCAAAAGCTGTGCCTATAGCACCCTCACAGAACGTACCCATTACATCTAATTCGTTCGACGGTCCGTAGCGTTATGCGAAAACAAAAGTCGCACGCGAGTGCTTTCGATAGGGGAGCGTACCGTAACCGTAAGAACCTTGACTTTGTCCCTAGCGTTGTGAACACAATCACTCTGTGTGTGTACCCCAGAAACGCAGTAAGTACGCTTCATGATCCCCGGTGCCAACTCCGGCGCTGAACTATGGCCAAGAACCAAACACAGCCATGTAGTGGTACATTGGCCTTTATGCGCCGAAACTTATGCATTGGCAGTCTGACGTTGCTTCGGGGCGGAATGCGGAGGATTGTAGCATATCAATCTTTCCCCGGGCACCGGTGTGTGGCTGAGTGAGAACCGGGTATTAAGAATTGACAGGACCGATACTGGTGGCTAGGAACGTCAAAGCAGCCTCGACAAGTGTCGGAAGACGTAACTCAGAAGGTCGTGCCGTAACAATTTGGCAGAATAGCTCTCAGAAGCACGACCTTACCATGATCTTCCGGGGTGAGTATAGATGGTTGAACAGTCATATGTCATCAACAAGTACGTTCATTTAAATGAGGTTGGAGCGGATGCTTAAATGCGAGTTTGTTGCCCGCGGAGAAATGCCGATCTGTGCCCCCCTGCACGTTGCGGCCGCCGGAGACCACCTATAAGCGTTGATTAGCATCATAAAGACTGATCACTCGTGGGAATCCCCGATAAGGTAGGTCGAGATTGATTGGTCGATTGGCAGGTCGTTGACATGGTGACAAGACAGTTTCAAAGTTTGACTGGGGGAGTGGCGATGTATTCTCTATCTTTTGCGCATGCGTATTGGGACCGCAATTGACCCCGAACTCTCCGGTGCACTAGCCCAAATAACACGAACATCTCCAGCTCCGATCATGCGTCGACCGATATTAGAATGAAGTGATCGGATCTAGTGGCAAGCCAATCGGCCCCCTTTGCCAAGCACCTTAACTAGACCTTTACCGCAGGCAAAAGTGCCTTAAACTTCGGCACCATAGTAGATTCTAATCAGTACTCCAGATTTGCGGCCACGTGGTTAACTCAAAAGTGTCTCCTGTAGTACGTTAGCCCCCCTACCAGCGAGGATTTTCTCGAATAGCAAGATGCATCGCGGTTCTGGACAGGCCTAAGATATATGGGCAGATACAAGTTCAGTGCGCAACTGTCTAGTTACCATCATTATCATTGGGGTCATGGATGAACCGGCAGTCAAATATCCGGGATATCTAAGCCATTGGGTAAAAACTTGATCTAGTTCTAAGCCTACCTGGTCTAGGTATAAGAAGTCACCTTAATTGCGCGGTAATTCAAGTAGTGCGCTCGTGGAATTCAGTTTTGGCTCGCCTTTGAACCCTCCTTGTCGCTGACGGCACGGTGATAGCCACCGGTAGTTTAGTGTGCATTTGGTAAACCAAATCTTATATCGGGCTCTTCGTGCCAAGATCATGGTTAACCTCGCCTTCTGTTGCGGCTCAACGCAGAGTACCCGACCCAATCTCGGGCGGTGATACCGGGTCTGTGCACGCCGCGAGGGGGGTATACCACTAGGTAATCACAGCCTTCAAGAGATGGCCCTAGCGGGACTTGTAGCCGCGCGCCCCCCCCCATCGAGTCCTGAAAATTGGGCAAGTGCAACCACACATTGATGGTCAGGTCTTAAACCTATGGCACGGGAGCTGACTCCAACGGTGCACGGATACGAGTCAATCGGGAACAGGAGTAGGTGTGTGAAGACGTGCTAGGTGCGGCGGCAACACCTTTAACCCCTTAGGAAAAGACGGATCCTAGACCGTAGGGACGTAGCTGCTAGGCGAGCGAAGGTGAGCTATTGGGTAAAAGTACGATCTAAGCGGAAACGTCGTCCTACTTATTTCCTCAAGGCTTCTGACGAGCAGATTGGAAGGACGACCACGTCGTCCAATACTCTAATAGTCCGATTTTGGGGAGAAGCTAATGGGGCCTGTTCGAAGTAAAGATCTCCTCACGAGGGTTGATGTACCGAGCTAACCAATAAGGCTTGAATGGAAAACTGCCTTGAGAATACGCAATAGATTCAGTACGCGGACCAGAACAGTTGTCCCGTGAATTACGAGTAGCGTTTCCGAGTCTTTATATCGACGTCGATTACTATCGCGCGGGACAGGTACAACGTGCGTCTTTGTCTGTTGTTAAACCCAGCCGAAGGTTACGAGCACTACACCGTGAATTTAAATTTGTTGGATAGCACCATAGTAGGAGCGCCACGGTGTTCGGCGGACTCCCGATTGTGCTGGTAGGTCGCGTACAATGCGGGTCATGTGTCCGCGATTTTTTAAAAACTGCATCCGCTTAGACGGTCCCACATGGACACGCTGTCTGGAGCGGTTCCACCTATACACTCATCATGGTGTGGCTTTATTAATTGGCGTGACATCCAATGCGAAGTTTGATTTTACCTTGATGCGGTACACATCAATAACGCCTGACTACTTCCTAGGTAACGTTCTCCTTATTTAACCTACACAATAGGGCAGTAGCGGCATAACGCGTCCTCGATAGCAGTAGAGGGGGAGCTTCGCAGGCACATGAATGTGGATCTCAAGTACATGCGCTTTAAAGTAGATCTGTTTGTTATAATGATGGGGGCCCTGCTTAAGTTGGGTTCCTTAAAGGTCGCACGTTATTAACCGGTAAGCTACATATGCCTATTCCTAGTAGACCTCAATCAGCAAATGGTACCGCAGCCCAGCATCCTTTTCCCCTTGGTGCGCCTCCTCGTCGCCTACACGATTCGCATAAGTGGAGGTGCTAGGCTCGCCAAGGAGCAGAATAACTCTTGTATATACTCACTTCATTTGGCAATACTTAACCAGAGCCTGAGTGTTTTATACTTCCCCTACGCAACAGACGAGCTTCCGTACTGCATCTAGTATGCTTTATAACCTTCATTTCTTGTCACACCAAGGGCCCAGTCGTAAACCAGCGGAGGCCAACTAGCTAACCAGTACCTGCGACATGGATATAATTATAGACCTGCTATCGAAGTACAAGGCGTTAGCGCCCTCCTGTGATATCGAGACTCTTTATCCTCATATCTTGCCAAAGGGTAACCGTAATCCGAATCCCGAAGGCCAGCAGTTATAGATGCGAAGATGTAAGGAAGGAAGGCCACCCGTCACCATGAGAGGTGTATGTAGTCACGGTACGCGAAATCTTTTAATGAAGGATTGTGTCTGGTACATTCACATAGAACCGAGTAACAGTTGGCTGAGAATCACGAGGTCGATCCACAATGAGGTGAAAGACTCAACCGGCTACTTAGATCAGGAAGCTCGACATCCGCAGGATACTTGTGACCTATCATGAGCCCGTTTGCTCAGTATTCACGTTACCTGATGCTGGTTTCTAGCTATAAACGCATAGATAAATTAGGTGTTACACGTTACTAATTTTGCGTCTACTCCGAGATTCGCCTGAACAAGCTGCCCATATCCCTTACATAATCAAAGCTCAAACACATACAGCATGCAGGCCTAGGACCTATGGTCAATTTAGGCGTACCGAATAGCTAGAATCCCTATTGCCTTACGGTAACTTCCCTACTGGCAGACCCGCGTTGGTTTGCGCTCGATTTCTTCGTCGTGAATTTCTTCAGGTGAGCGTGACTAGCTGTAGTCCCCAGGGGACTGCCGTAATACTCACGGTGTGCTGGCAAGCTATTTAGTACACGTCGCTCAACTAAGCGCCCAGAAACAAGACGCCTGCAAGCTAAGCTCTTCCACGTAAAACAAGTATGAGTTAGCGGTGCTAACCGTTCATTTATCGTTGACTTAGCTCCCCCCCCCCGTGTCACATAGACAACTCGACTCGCCTCTATCCAGCAATCACGTAAGAGAGATCGTTAATAACCCTTTGAGAGCCTCGGCTTTCTTACCTGTTCTGATCTATCATTGAGACAACGTACGATCAGTCGGAAGTCCAAAGTCGGCGGTAAGCGGGACTTATATCCGCGGCCCTACCGCCCCCAATTGAGTCTTTAACTAGGTCACCGGACTGAATAACATTTAACGCCGTATCGTAACTACATTCCCGTTTGTCTAGTAGCCTGATACGGTAGGAACAGCACTGGCACAGATCCCCGTAACAGTGCCTGAATAGCAATACAATCAGGTTTTAGCTTAGTCTCTGTTCCTAGCAGATGTACCGGGTTAGGGAAGTTAGTTTACACAGAGAACTCGCACCAATGCGCGTCATCGGGTTGTACTCGTCGCTCGTGGCGACGGGTAGTCAAAGCATTGTGGAATCCGTTATAATTAGGTCCGTTCTCAAAACGTCAGTTACCAGATGGGTACTTACAAGAGAGGGTTGCTCAGTTCTAAGTTACCGGGAACACTAGTAGGGTTAGTCCCGCGGGCAAGGGGTCTGCATTCAAGGCTGGATAGACTCTGAGTAGCGGGAGGAGTTAATGAGTCTACACAGCGAAACAGAACAGTCCGACTCGCACTAAAGGCGATATGAGTAGGCTCACCAAAGCGGTTGTACAAGACTAACAAAAAAAGAATAAAGGGGCATCGAGCCCTGGTTGTGGCACGTTCGGACCTCGTCAGTCCCCGTCGTACCTTCAGTTTGGGTGTTAAGACTTCTAACCAGGCATACTTACTAATGACCGCCTACGTCACGAGAAACGAGGTTCCCGGGGATTAAAAAGCTCTTGAACTTGGAGAACTTACTCTCCTCATCAGATATACAGCATCCAATGGTACCTTTGCCTGCTTGAATGGCCTATAGTATAACCTGAGCTGACATGGCTATGCTAACTTCTCATCGGCATGACGGCGATCCATAGCATAATGTAGGAAATCCGAAATGTTGAAGCGGAGGGCCGATTCACTGTCCAAACTCGAACCGAGTTCTTGCGTGGAGTGAAAACTCGCCCGTGTAGTAATCAATTCATGAGAATCCCGTAGAAAATGTGTCGTGGGCGTCGTACTACAGCGTATGAAAAGGTTTGCGGTGGAGAGCAATACGTGCTCCTGCGATCTAAGCTAAAGCAGTTCTTACGACTAAACAGTCCATGTTTGATACGGGCCCGCCTCAATCGCCGGAATTACTGTAACGCGTTTTTCCGGTAGCGTGTCTGATCTCCGATCTGTAGAATTCCAAACCCACGCTGTGTAGTTAATAACCATAGGGATTCGGTGTCATTTAGAAACGACAGCCACTTTAGGCCGCAGAGTCGTATATCAGAACAGAGCATTGTATGTAATTCACCCTCGCATAATCATTTGTGACCCATGATGTGGAGGGGTCTGGATCCGTACGGATAGCCAGCGCAGCCTTGCGGCAGCAGGTAAATTCTTGAATACTACCAGAAGGTTTTCTCACGAATCCACGTCATACAATACGCCTCCTACCTTTTCTCGTCTTACCGGAAGACAGAGCAACTTGTGCAGAGCACGACTAGTCCCACGCCTAGTAAACACACGATTCCATGTGAACTAACGTACCGGGCCGGCAGTAAATCCCACGTCTTTTTCGTTATAGGCTTCGTTTTAAAAAGCCCATCGCACTCTTTAATCGACCATTATTAGACAAGCGTGAGTGGATAGAATACTGCAGGGGTGAGATCAACGCGGCATCCGTGGCATGCGCCAACGGGAAGAGTCTGTATTCGAGCGGTCTTCGCCTAGAGGCAGAGTGCATCCAAAATATGATTGACCATCCGACTATGGGCTCTTGGCGCGAGCCTCCGCGATACCAAGTTGCTTCGTATCCTCGACGATTCTACGGCCTTCACATCTTTCGGGGTTAAGTGCTGTTGTATGTACGTGTGCATACCTGTCAACCCATACAGTTTACCCATATTCTTGTATACGGAAATTTAGTTTTTCCAGGTCCATACGGCACACAGCCGTTTCAATACGGTCAAAAAAATGTCTATTTGTTTGTGTTTCTCCCTTGTGAGGGGACTTTGTAGGATGGACGTTGAGATTCATAAGGGGTGACCGATAAGGTCTGAATTGGTCTGTAATAAGGCAGGCACTGATAAGGGCGTTGACAGGTATGTGTGCGTTCGTCTTGCACGTACGTTGAACTTCTTTCGCACCCTACGTAGCCAACCGTGCGAATCGGAGGTGCGGGTGCCGTGGCGGGTAAGGACAACTAACTCAACACAGCAACAACAAGCGGCAACTTCTCAAAGAAATCAGTTCCCACAGTTTGTCAGCGAGCGCCTATGAAGGCCAGGGCGGCACACGAGGTGGTGGCGGTGGTGCGGTGGCGGCGGTGGTGGTGGCGGCAGTGGTGGGTGTCCAGCGGTGGTGGCGGTGGTGGTGGCGGCGGTGGTGGGTGTCCAGCGGTGGTGGTGGCGGTGGTGGGTGGTGGTGGAGGTGGTGGTGGTGGTGGTGGGTGTCCAGCGGTGGTGGCGGTGGTGGCGGCGGCGGTGGTGGGTGTCCAGCGTGGTGGCGGCGGTGGTGGATGTCCAGCGGTGGTGGCGGTGGTGGTGGTGTCCAGCGGTGGTGGCGGTGGTGGGTGTCCAGCGGTGGTGGCGGTGGTGGTGGCAGTGGTAGCGGTGGTGGTGGTGGCGGCAGTGGTGGGTGTCCAGCGGTGGCGGTGGTGGCGGTGGTGGCGGTGGTGGCGGTGGTGGCGGGTGTCCAGCGGTGGGTGTCCAGCGCCGGCGTGACCGCACGCGGTCACTCGCCCAGCGATTCATGGCGAAGAGGGCACGGGTGCCTCACCACGCTGTGTGTGGGGGGATTTCTATGAATTCGGCCGTTGCTGCGAGAGAAACAATGCGCCGGTTTTCACCCCCCCTGCTCTCCCCTCCTAATAATAATTATTAAGTAAAACGATGCTGACAGGTTCCTAGAATTAAGGGTCTTGATTTTAATGTGCTTAGCAAACGTGAGGGGAAGCAGCGGTGGGTGTCTCGGCCTGGTTACTACTTTGCGCAACGCAAATCTGGATTCACGCGCTCAACGTGAAGACGCGCACACGGCAGCGGTATTTTTTTAAACTTTCTTTTGTTTTCCGCTATCATTTTTTTTTCGTATTTAAAAATCGTGTTTTACCGAGACTGTTGTTTTTTTCACTCGAGCATGCAGTTTGGAGTAGCCAAGCGGAAAATTACAAATCCTTTTTTTTTAAATCTGCCACTGCTACGATTAGTTGCCAAGGCAACGCATTCCAACCAGATCAGACGTTGCAAGCAACACACACACAAAAAAACCTGAAACATAGTTCATACATCGTCGGTTATCTACACCAGCTGCGATATACGTCTCTCCCTGCTTAGATAAGTTAAAGCCCTTTTTGCTCACAACCCATCCAAGCCAAGGACCTGTACATCCCACTCACTTGACAATGTCTCTCTCTCTCTGACTGCGCGAACCACCTCTGTCGCTGTTCTCTTAAACCTGAACCGAACGGCAGCCTTGCCACTTAGCCTGGTTCACACAGAAAAAATAAATATCTGCTGGCAGACGCCAACTTGAGCACCGAAACTGCGCCAAGTTCTCTCACTCTGCATTCGCCAGTTATAAAGCGACCACTCAATTGTATGATAAACAAAATTTCGCGTCTGTGAAGCAGTTGGCATTCTGCGACCCAAGTTCTATTCCCACTCACGGCCAACACCAGTGAGGATTATCTGAATAATCGCAACTGGGGAGACAAAGGCGGCTGGGCTGGTGGTGGCTACCTACCCCCGTCACGTACGGTGCCGGCCTTCATAGGTGCTCACTAACTACACTTGCCCCAACAGTCTCTTCAGGTTATACGGGGGATCTTTGTATTTGTATGAGTGACAATAGCTGACACTTTTTTTTATAAATAGTAAATTAAAAATGAGTAAAGTATATTTGCAGGTGGGAGAAAATGCATACATTAAGAGATTCTTACACACACAGATACCCTGTCAAAAGCCTACTTGTTCTACTGCCTGCTATAGGCATATGTCGTTGCATTGCCCTTGGTGTGTGTATGGGAGTCCTGTGCAGGTCCAATCTACGCAGCGCGTTCCCTAACCCCAACTCAAAATGACAGGGTTATGAGGTTGCAGGCCTTGCCACACATCTTTGCAGACAATCAAATGGTCAAGGCGTGTGGTGATGATGCATGCATGCCCTGCCCAGTCCCAGAAATGTAGTGGCGAGATGTTAACTACCTCGCCTGGTATACAGGTCAAGGGTTCGATCCTGACCCTAACGCCTGTATATTCGTGGTCACGTAGATTTTTCTCCGGGTCCTCCGGATTTTCCCCTCCACATTTAGAATCAAGATGCGTTTAAGAGTGCTGTGGTTTTCCCACCTGATGACGATTGCTTGTGTTGCAATCGAAACGTCGTGATTTTATTTATTTTATACCTATGTGACTTTACCGAAAGAACCAAAGAGTATGCGTTTAAGAGTATTTGGCTGCTGTAAATGTCCACATGATGATAAGCCAATTCGTTGAGCAATGATTTGTGAAAGCCAGGTCCCTTCTTAACAAGAGATATATAGCTCAGTGGGCTTTACCTGGTAAAATAAAAATAGCTTAGTTTATCGTTTGTGTTTTTACGCCCACCCCCCTCATCGTATTTGCTCCGTTTCTCTCCGTGGACTCGTCCCTTTTTATTACCGAGCTACATCGGAAATTATCTTAATACCTTGGGGCTCGCAGTGTTCACCGTTGTCGAGATTAAATTTGCGTGGCTGACCGACGTACATTTTTATTATCATTATGATCGCCATTGAATTAGCGCATCAGCGACATGCAAGGGAACGTGGTTCCAACCAACCCGCTGGCAGTAACAAACGACGCCGGCACAGATCGCCTTTTGTGTGCACCACGAGAGCCACGCAAGGCCGCTCTTTCTCTCCCTGGGAAATTGCACGTTTCCAAACCGTCATAGGAACGTCACATCGAACTCTTCCTTCCGCTCAAGAGCCGCCAACCATTCACCAGGGGCACCCCCCCCCATTCTCCGCGTTTGATAATTATGCGCAAGCAGAGTTTTTACAAAACCCCTTTGTGCTGCTTCAAGTTTAGCGCACGGCGAAGCCGAGGGGGCGGTTATGGTGAAGCTTGCCTCAACGTGTGAGCAGGTCGTCAACAATTGAACACGACAACAACAACAAAAAACCGAATGAAATTATCGCACTTGATATGGCGAAAAATCCACATCTGTGAATTAAACAGCAGTTGAACTGTCACGCAATGAAATGTACTGGTACACGTATAACAGGTGGGTTAATGGTCCCCTTTTCACTGTGTCTAGACCAGAGGGGGTAAACTTAAAAGGATCTCAGATGTAGTTTGATGATATCCACTTCATTGGCCATTCTCCGTAACACGGGGGGGGGGGGGGGGATGCACTGCTGCGTGAGAATTCCGCACGGCTTCTTGATCTCATGACGACTTTTCGAAAGCAAAAGTGTGATGTACGTGGTGGTGGTGGGGGGGGGAGGTCAGAAATTAATAACAACGATTAAAACAATTACAGTTCGTGCTTGATGGCAGGTACCGATGACCCGAGCTTGCGAAGCTCCTTTTTGTGCTGGAGTTTGTTTAACGCAAAGCAACGATCTACTCCAGTGAACCTGGCACTGAGAAGCAGGCTGTGGGCACACTGCCCGCTGAACCTTCATACATTTCCTCAAGGGCTGACACGAGCAATACGATCGTACGATCGCACACACGCTCTCTCAGGCCCAAAACACTCACGCTTATGATAAAAACAGCCGTTAAAACCAGTTCATAAAAATTCCCATTTCAAAATTAATGAAAGTTAAGTATGCTACAGGATGGAAAAAAAAAAGTTGTTTTAATGAAAGTACTGGAGATACTCTCAAACTCATTCTTTTGGACCAATCTCAATGGAGCTCAATCTCAATGGAGCTCAATCTCAATGGAGCTCAATGGAGTTAGGGTTCTTCCTGGATGGGTAACACAACACTGCCAACACAATGCTCATAATTGCTCCCTGTCGATGCTAAACAATGCAACAAACGATGACGGGAATTCCGTTGTGAATGTCCAAGGGACGCCCAATATGCTCATCCTCAAATGAGGTACGCACATCTTGGCGTGCACGAAGCCACGCACCGATTACCACAATCAGCTCTACATTGTATTTGCTGTCGATGAGTTTGGAAGGCAGATTGGGGAAACGGCACTCACGGGCAATTAAACGTTACAATGGCTATAGTGGTTTTTTTATGGGCATGAAGAAGGTATGGGCACCATCTCACGCTATGGGCCAAAGAATGTATTTTCCAATCCTTAAGCGGCTTGGAAATGTGAACAACAGCAACTGCAGTAACTCCGCAAGCAGAAGATGATGAACTTGCTCAAAGCATGTTTTGGGGCCAAATGGTTTTTACGAGTGACATTAACAAGCAATGATAAACTGCAGCAGCAATGTTCTCTTTGCTATGCAGACATCTGCACTGCAATCACACAAGGAATGTGTATCTTTAGCAAAACTGTATGTTCCTTATTACAGGCCTTTTGTCAACGCAATAATGGATGAAGGGCTCCCCACCCCAAGTCAGTCATGGCGGTTGTTTGACCATACTTCACCATGTGGGTCAGTGCAGGTTTGCGAAGCAAGGTACATAGGACCAGTTCGAAAATCGCTCACCAATGATGTGTGCTGCGGATGGGAATCAAACTCGGGTTGCCCGAGTCACCTTTTCTTAACTACAAAGGTATTAATTGGCCTCACTGCTTTGGGGTTGATGGCTCACATGTCGATTGGGGAACCAAGTAAACGCATTGCAAGCGCTTAAGACAAAGATGTAGGTTGACTCACTCAGCCTGGCAAGACGTGTTAAACACACTGGCATAACAACACAAGTGAACTTAGCCCAATGCCCGGCGTGTATAGAAGATACCATTCAGGGTTAAACGGTCTCTGAGATTGACGTCACGCTTTGTAATGCTGTGCCTGGCGCACGTACAGCAAATACCAAAATCCGCGTTCGATTTGAAACGGGACAGACACCACAGTTGCTGCCCACGTACCCAGTTGTCCTGTGAGAGTGGCCGGGAGGGAGGGAGGCACCTCTGCTTCTTGCCAGCCTCAGGTTGCCCCCAACCACCCCGCCACAAGGGCTGTGTGACCTCAACGGGTTGACGGTGACCCCCCACCCCCTCAGCAGCGTCAGACAGAATGCCCACGAGCAAGGTAGTAGGTTTATCCACACGTATATTCACCTATAGGACGGTATCACGGATACGTTTCCCTACTTTCAAATCAATAGGAAAACGCAAAATTAGTTGGTAGATTTGAAATTTCGGATGATCAAAGAAAATTATGTTTTGGAGTGATACAAAAATGTGAAGTCACTTCCACGCACGCACGCACGCTTCAAACACACCATAGGCTTTTGCGACCAATATTACGATTAGAAGTAGATTTTTTTGGGTTGGACACCATGGATGAAATGTTGTGGTTGTACACCCTCCTCCACCCAACAACAGTCAATCCCGAAGATCGCTCACCAACAGCGCAGCAGAGCACTGAAGCAGGAATAAAATGGCACGTCTGTTCACGTGGACAACTTTATCAACTTGGCTGTATCGGGTGGAGGAGGGTGTACGACACGTTTTATTTAAGCGATGTAATCGAAAAATCAACCATGAATAAATTGCATCATTTGATATACAGCAAAACCTTGGATTGCGAGCATAATTCGTTCCGGAAACGTGTTTGTAATCCAAAGCACTTGTATATCAAAGCACTCGTATATCAGTTGTGATCACGTGACGCTCGGCAGACAAAGCGTATACACATACTACTCGTATTGCAAGACATCGCTCGTTTATCAAATTAATATTTATTTAAAAATTTGCTCGTCTTGCAAAACACTCGCAGACCAAGTTACTCGCAATCCAAGGGTTTACTGTATTTTATAAATATACGAAAATATTTAACATAATAAAAAATTAGGCCCAAACATGAAACTCCGATCTTCGAAAAAAAATGCAAAGCGCTTTCCTAGGTTTTTGCATTCGGCGTCTGTAATTCCATTTTTTACCAAGGTTAAACTTTAATTTTCTTATCATAAAAGCTTAAACTTTTGTGAATTCTATGCTATAGCAAATAAAACAAAAATAGATATTCCACAGCTGGAGAATGAGCAACCATTTATATTAATAATAAAAACAAATCCCAAATTAAATGTACAGTACCAGGTTATTTGAAACTTTAGCAAATTAAAATTTTGCAAGACAACTGTTCATTATTTATATACTGCAGCCACAAACTGGTATGACTGGAAATTGTATGTTGTATTAACAGCTAAACTATAAATTAATCATATTTAAAGTTGACCAACACTTACCCACAAAAAATCGCATTAGAATATCGTCAAATATAGTTGTGGTTTTAAAATAACTCCTTGTTGTCCCTGGTGATGAAATCGACAAAGCCATGCAGTAATGCCATCGTGACAAAAATCCAAAGCACCGGTTTGCAGTTTAGAAACCGACGTTAAAGACTCCCCGTGGCTAAATTCACGGGCATAAACCACTCGGCACGCCAACTGGTTGTGGCAAATTAAGATTTTAAAAAATCACTCGAAATTAACTTGCAAATTTCTGAGAAGGTGACCATGAATCGCAATGAGCTATTACCTGCTTGAATAAAGATATTGATTGATGAGTCATGCTGCCGCCAGAACATCATGTTCCAGAAACATAATTTACACAAAAAGGGCCTTGTTGTTAACACCCAATGTGTAATCATTTCAGGCTGTACTTTTGCAATAATGTGGAAAAAAACTAAATATTTTAAATGTAAAATGGTGTCATTCATTATTCTGTTCTTATGTCAACTCAATAACTTTGGATGGAGAGGATTAGGAAAACTTATCAAAATAAATACCGTATTTTTATCTGCTTTAAATAACCACTTATCGTGGCCGTGGAATGGGTTTTAATTTTATTTTCCATCAGATTGCCAATTTATTGCCTTTGTTGGCGGAAGATCACAAATGAAAATGCACGCACGAAAAGAACGTCCAGTTTTTATAAGGGTGCTCCCCTTGGGGCTATTACAACTTATGGAAGTTCACAAAAACTTACACTAAATTTATTTAAATATTAAGTACGTAAAAAACCACGGTTCGTTTCCTTAAACAAGGGCTTACAAAACAAGAGTGGGCTTGTGCCTCAAGACGTGAAATAATGAAAGCAGCGGAACGCATGGCCAAGTGCTTATAGGTTTTTTTGGTTCTTCTCTCAGCAGCTTAGTCAAAAGGCGCTACTGGAATGTAATTATTGTACAGCGGTAGTGAGCGGCTTTCGAACATATACAATGTGTATTATTCCCATGCAAAAGTACGTTCGCGTTGTATGCAAATAAAGGAGCACGTGCCTATAAGCCTTGCAATAAATATTCTAACAACCCCTTTTCTAACCTCATCCCTCCTTGCTGTAAAACTAACAAGCCTTATCAATGACAAGCCCTATCACGTACCCTGACCCCAGCAAACGTAGCGTTTACCCCTATTAATAACAAGTTGTCGCGCTTACCCGGATCCAAAAAAAGGTTTGGCAATTAAGACTGAGCCAAGAAAAGCCAAGCCCTAACAATTTATTCAGCTACCTCTACAGTCACTGCCAATCCTTACATAAACTCACTACGAAATTGCTGTGTGTCAAGAGTCTTTTTTTACGGGGTCTCTTATGACACTACATCATTTTATTAACAAAGTCTATGTTCATTTGTTTTTGCAGGGCATATTAAAGTAATGGACTCGAGTAGAGAGAAAAAAAATCACACGTACACACGTGTACACACACGCTTAAAATGCCTCTTGCCACCCAAATGAAAATCACCCGCAGTCAAATAAACTTGTTTATCGATTAGCACGGTTGGCATGAGTATGGTGCAAAATAAGTTAAACAAACATACATGTTCTCAACGAGAGCAGGCAAAACATATACAGTATTTAGGATCCAAAAAAAGTTAAATGCTTTTTTTTAAACGTCAACCACCTCGTTTTAGTGTTAGTTGTGCAATATAGAACTCGAAGACAGCCTGCGGAAAGTAATTTCAATAGGTGCCACTCCTCAAGGGGTTAACCTATCGGTAATGTGACTGCAACGCCACTACAAAACAAAGGTAATAAGTCATCTGTGCTTTGGAAAGCACTTACTGTATTAAAGTTATAAAAATAAATGGAATGGCGTTGGGGTCAAGGATATGTCAAGTGTGAGTAGGACGGTTGTACAGGAATAAGTCTCTATTGATGAGAGCAGGACATCCTAAAGGGATTGGTGGTATTCAAAATGAGCAGCTATTTTTGCTGAAATTGTAATCAGATTAAAAACTCGGCCTAATACAAACACAAGTGCACACAGTATTTTCGAATTAAGCACATTTTGTGTCTCCAATCGCTGGATAAATCATTAACTGCCCTCAACCAACAATGCGGGAAATTACACTGGAAATAAAATGTCGACCAGTTATTGTCAGAAGTCTCAATTTTGAACAGCCATGGTTGAACATCGCTGCCGCATGCATTGCACATGCAGTTTTCCTTATGGGCGTGCTAATAAATGTGGTGGCTAGGCATGCTGCCATGCTCAACAATTACGGTACTTCCAATACATTTTTAAGACCCCCCCGCCCCGCCACCCCACACCACAGGTTCGTGGGTATTTACCGAAAGCTGTGGGTATAAAATGGGCTTATTATACATTTTAGCCTTACATCTGATATGAAAGTATGGTTGGTGAATCACAAGAATAACAACATTCACCAATATAAAATAAATAACCCTGTAATGTACTTATTTAAACGTCTCAGGCAGTGTAACTTTGAAACCTTTATTTCCGGAGCCAAGGATGATCGTTAACATTAACAATGTAGCCACACGCTCTCATGCCTTCCCTTGGCAGTGTAATACACCGGTACACGTGTCTGTAAATATGTTGAACTTCTATTGCACCGTACGTAGCCAACCTTGCTAATCGGAGGTGCGGTGGGGGGCAACAAACTAAACACGAAAAGCATTTCTAAAAAATGAGTTTTCAATCCAGATTTCAAAGTGCACAGGCTCCAGTGGCTTCCGCATATCCGATGGACGACCATTCCAGAAAGCATCCAAGCACACTGACACCTCACTGCCATTTTAATCCCAGGTGACTTTGTCGTGATAGATTATAATTACATGGCCGGGTGGTCATAAAGCATTGAAAACAAGATGCTTAATGATGCTCTGTTATTTCACTCATTACACCAAAATCATTTTCCTGTCATCACGTCATGGGGTGACGAAACCTGCTTATGGAAATCAGATAGTGGAGTGTCAAGGAAGAGTCTTGGAAGGGAACACTACGGAACTGCTTCGGGAGTCGCTGCCCCCAGACCTTTCCGAAGCGATATTGAACGGCAACTCCCTGGTGCTCTGTAAAGACGTCCGAGTTTTGAGTTTGTTCGGTCGAACTCAGCGAGCACTCAACAGACCTGGGTCACCAGAATGAAAGAAGCAAAACCGATATATCTAAACTATAGATTAAACTATTCTTTTCCAGGTAAGGCACACTGAGCAATGTAGCTCTAGTTCAGAAGCACCTGGCTATCACAAATGATAGCCCAACGAAGTGGCTTATCACGTGGAAATGTATAGCAGCCAAATCCTCTAAATGCGTGTTTCTAAAGTGGAGGGGAAAACCGGAGGACCCAGAAAAAAAACACACGACCACAGGGAGAACATGCAAACTCCAAATATAAAGTAGGCTTTAGGGTCGGGATCGAACCCACAACCTCGTGTATACCAGGCCAGGTAGGTAACTTAATACAGCATCATTACCTATATGACTTTACCGAAAGAACCAAAGAGTAGCAATTAAGTAAATAAAAATAAAAAACAAATGTGTCGCATGACGATCAAAAAAACAGTTTTGCACAAAGATAAATCAACACGCAATTATATATTCTCTGCAGTGTACATCGGCCAAGGCACATTATATTTAGACCGATCATAGTACAATTACACATACAAATTAAGATGGATTTGCTGTATGCAATTCATCCATTTCATGTTTAGATTTCATCCCTTAGGGCAAGGGGCAGACTGAATGAAGCGAAAAACCTCATTTATTTTGGGCCGTTTTCATCGCAGTCACTGATGAACGTTTAATTTAACAACTAACTGACCTTTTTTCTCCATTTAGCACTCCTATCGTGTTGTTGTAACTTTCCCGTTGTTGCAACCTGCTGACCCACGCCCTACTGGACATGTGAAAAATATAGCATTTGATGGCTACCTGCAAATAAAAATATATGTATTGTCTGCTACTGTGTGACAAGTCTTTTCCAGCACTACAGACACTCTATGAATTTGTCTTCACACAGCCACAAGATGTGGTTTTCATTGACTCGCAAGTGAGTACGATGGTAGAAAACCATTATTGTTGTTGTTTTTCTCATCTATCCTTGTTAACCTTTGTGTGCGTTTAATGTTTGTCCCTTCTTTCCGAGTTTGCTGAATGCTGAATGCTGAATCAGCAGTTCTGGACTATGTTATTACTGCTGCACATATGTGCAATAATAACATAACCAAAATGCCAACATCTGTGAAACCTACTGGACATCTGCGGAAAATAGCTTTATAGCTCATCGGATTCCTCCTGCAGTACAAATAATAAAGATTGCGATTAAGATAAATATTCTAAGTCGATCGACTCATTAAAACATAACAACCCTGGTTTAATCACAGGTGGCTGAAACCTGGAATTAGATCCCAAAATTGGCAGTGTCAGCTCACGGCTTTTAGCCATTTACCTGACACTTACTTTTGAGGCCCCATTTTTTACGAGCTAATAGTATAAATGAGTGCATTGATGTCACAGGTTACTACTGTGTCGTGAAAATAACATGCGTGTGAAATTAACTTTCATGCGATATTACATTCGTGTGGATGACCTGTTGTGTAACTACTCCTCTTCACAAAGTCCACAGTGATCTGCAGGTTCAATTGTAACCGCCGAAGTGGTGCTGCGTGTTTCATAAAAGTGTTCCCCCCGAGCAAGATAGATCGCATGGCATGCCAACGGAACGACAGTTTTGTGCGGAATGGGATAATACAACGATGCACATTTTTTATTATTAAACAAATTTACACCTCTGTCAAGCTGTGATTAAAATTTAATTTGAAAAACACAATGGACTTCGTGAAGAGGTCATCCGCCTCCTCATCCTCCGTATTGATTTTCACACGAGCCAGACAATTGGCCACACTGGTAACACGTGCTGACAAGTGGGTGAAGTGTCAGAGTGAAACGACAAAAACAACTTTAAATTAAGACACACTATGCTGCCAAGGTACTCAGATTAAATGCAACAGTGCCCAAAAAAATATAATTCCTTGCCCTAACCTAACTGCTGTATAACGTTGGTCTTAATCGCAAATACATGGTCTTTATTTTAATCCCAAGTCACAGTAATTACCCGAGCTAGAACCACGAGCATGACCCTAAACCCATGCCTGCCCCCTAACCCTATCCATCATCGTAAGACGAGCTCCAACCTCAACCACACCCTACGCCTCCACTACATACCAACAATCCAATATTATTATCCTCAGATCTGTATTGTGAAAGAGTCCTGTTATCTGAATGGACAGCCACGTTGTGTAAAATTTGTGAAATAACCTTAGCTTAGCCACTCCAACGCAGTTAACCATAAAACCCCATTCCTAACACAAGCCACAGCACTTAACAGCAGCTTTATCTCACAACTGTAATCTCAACAATGCGAGCTAAAACACAAACTCAATTGCGATACACCATACAGTCGTCGCTCAATGTCCCCATGAAATAACAATTTTTATTTCACACTGGAAAAGAAGACATCCTCTTGGTACCCAGAGATTCCCATACATAACCCAGCGATTCCCATACCTATCCTGCTGTCATCATGGCTGATGAAATCAAAGTCGCTAGAGACCGAGGACCAGGCAAGCACTGAAACCCGTCCAAGAGGACATCATCAAAGAGAAATGGAGCGACGAAATCGACTTGCGTGCAGGTGCTACGTGGACTATTAACATCGTAAGAGTGGCGGGGAAGCCTTCTTCCAGCAGTGGATTAATCACATCAATACAACCATTTACTCGATCATCTTTACAAACAGACGCACACAGAGACAGCCAACGCGTTAGTGCTTTATACATTACTTTTAAATCGTTGAGAAGGAAAGGATGAGTGATGATTTGGAAGAAGTCTTCACCTGGCAGCAGAATGAGCATGACTGGCATTGACGATGACGATTTCTCTTTGATGTTACATATCTTCCGGTTAAATCAGGACATGTGCCACCACAAATCGGCCAGGAGTTACACTGGCAACAGACGGGGGCGGCCTGCCTTGGAGGTGACACGCAGGCACAGTTTAAATAAACAACGGCCCAGTGGTGCATTACGGCTGGGAGGGCAGCTTAAGTCCTTGAGACTGTGCGTGGTTATGCCACAAGGCCAGTCACAGCAGTGCCGTTTGTTTTACTAGTCAGGAGTGAGATTATCGTTACACTCGTGAGCATTTGGGCGCCACGGTGGCGAAATGTTAACTGCCTCGCCTGGTGTACAGGAGGTCGTGGGTTCCATCCCGACCCTGACGCTTGTATATTTGGAATTTGCATGTCCTCCCCGTGGCCACGTGGATATTTCTCCAATTCCTCTGGTATTTCAATTCACATATAGAAATCAACGTGTATTTGGAATATTTGGTTGCTATTAATTTCCACATGATAAGCCACTTCATTGAGCTTTCATTTGTGGTGAGGTCGCTTTTGAAAAAGAGATACATGGCTCAGTTGGCCTTAATTTAGATTGTGGTATTAAGCATGCATGATGTGGCTTTTGGGTTAGATTATGGTGATAGTTATTCATTGGGATGCCCTCTATGATGGTATTATTTCAGTGATGGCAAGCAATCTTCAAGCAGAATTTACAATAAAACATATGTTATATAATTAGTTGAATGCGTGTATACCCGCAAGACGTGAACACGTCTGCAAAAGTAGATGTATTTTCATACTGTCAATTATATACAAAACATGTCCTGCTATGCATAAATGTAAGCATTTATTATGTATGGTAGAGCACAATTTATTTAAGGCACTTCATTAATCCACTTATGGGTGGAGGCCTCCACACACTATAGAGGTTACAAAGGTTGTTGATGCATTCATTACTTAGTACAAAAATAAAACTTAGAAACGTGCACAAAATAAACTTCACAAATTGATTTACTTATTTATCAGGAAGCCACACTTAGCCATAGCCCTCTTTTTCAGGAGGCATTTTGCTGCTGCATTAGGTATTTATTTCAAGACGCTTTCAGCCAATTAATGTTTATTATGCACACGTGAGAGGAAACCAGAGTGCCCGAAGAAAACCCACGCCTTGCGCGAGGGAGCAACGCTCAATCCCCGTACAGATGGAAACAGGTGCCGATTTGTCCACTTGCTGTACTGCCATCTCATGGCGAGCCAGGGGTATGGTGACCTCATCGACGCCCACAGGAAACGGGTTTCACAACGTGCGTGTGTCTGTGTGTGTGTGGTGCATCCGCCAAATGCCTCACCGGCTCCACCGTGCTGCATCACAGTGACGCACCCCCAAGGACATTCGGAGGGCAAGTCAAATCTCTCCCTGCTCAAATCAGTGTGCTAGTGCTCGTCTTCTACAGACTATCTCTGTGAGAAAGAGCTCTACAGTTCATCGATTCCTCCAGCATAAATAAATATTCTGATTCTGACTATGAGCCAAGTGGAGAGAAAAAAATCCACATTCCCTTGACACGAGCCAGTCTTACCACAATCGTACTCACTTCATTGATCCTAGAGGCACGATGACCAGCGATGCCAATGTGCCACAGGACCGTGTCTACGACTGCATTCATAGCAGTGCATATGCATGGGTAGTATACGTACGTTAATCCTGGAACTTATTCCAAACACGATGCGTGCAAATCCACGCGTTACACCCAGGCGATAAAGTAGCCTAGCACAGCGTGTAATGCCTCCCTTTTAGAATCGAACAAAAACTTAAAACTTCAGGAGGTGATCTGGTCAACAATAATCAATTCCCAGCAGCTTCCATCGCCACACAACTCACCGTCACGCTCTCAACTGCACATCTTGTAAGGCATTCACGTGACAGCGACGGACAACAACAATATAATTTGATGAACACAGACAGCCTCAGTCACGCACGGGCCGGAGGACAACAGCCAGCCAGACATTCTGGCAGAGAAATAACGAAAAAATAAAAATTCTCTGGCCTACGAGTATGCGGGGAGTACGGTATTTATTTTACCACGATAAAGGAAACAGGGAAATTTTACAAACGTACAGTATGTTCTGTTCGTACATATGCAGCCATTCGAGCTTTCAACACGTCATTTCATCAACAACAGGTGAGAACGGACAACCCTTTGGCATTCCTTGGGGTATTTTGGTATTCACAGCACAATATGCTTTATGTACTGAACTTTGCACACAATTAGTGTTGATCAGTAAAGTTACTTTAGATACAAACCTACACGTAAATTGCTGATGTAATTTCAGATTTGGCCGGCTGGGGTGGGTACATAGGCACGTACTTTTGAAAAAACTTTTTTTTAATATCTAAGATTCCGATTAGTGTACAGTATAAGGATCACGTGAAATGCGTGCGCAGCAATTTCATGCCCTGCGGCAATAACAGAAACACGTTCCAATGAATCTCTAAACGTACAGAGTAAGTGTAAAGTGTGATGGGTGGGCCTTGTGCGCAGTTAGCCAGATTGCACGGAGAGGACAGTTGGATTCTGGAAGCCGCCCAGTAACGTCTGCAGAGAGTTACTTAAGTAAAATCATCATTTATAAAGCGGACATTAAAGACCGTGACAAGGTCATTCTCAAGAGCAACACAATTGAATGAAGACGTCATAACCAAAACCTCATACGGTCAAATTACAGTATAATCAATGTCGAATTACTCACTGCTAGAATGGAATAAAAAAAACCCTACCGATATAACCATGATCTTACAGATACCGATTCAAAGTATATTTTATCTCACTAGGATTGAACCTGGGTAAATAAAGAACAACTGATTAAATATCTGCCATGTTGTACATACAAGGGAAAGTACAAAAATGTGTAAGAATGAGATTGAAAGATAGACGACTATAAAAACATGTGCTTATTCTAAATGTGTCCCTTTATGAATTAGCACTAATTTCAAAGTGCTTTGATGCGCCTCGTGATTCAGCCAAGCGGCCTACAATGCAAAGGCCTGGAATACGATTCAAAAAGGTTGAGCATCAGAGCTTCGAATTTTAAGAGCATGAATTAAAATCCCAGCCAGGGTCAAACACAGGCAATCATCCCTTCAAGGTCATTTAAAATGATTACCACCAAATGATGGAAAGTCAACAGCAGTTGTTCTAAAAAATAAAGGGACTGGGTCCCATTACAGAAACATGGAAATTCCATCTCGGACTCAGGGCCATAGATGTGAGCCCGAGTCACGGTTGGCTACGTAGGGTGCGAAAGAAGGTCAACATTCGTTAACTTTGCCCTTTGGCATCGCCACGGCAAGAGGAGATCCTGTGCAGATATCTCCACCACTCTTTTTGACTAGTCACTACTCATTCTCTCGCGGGGCTATCTAGACCTCCCTTCCTGCAGTGGCGTGAGCAAGCAATTGGAGGACTGCTGCACCTTTATCGCTGTGCGGCGGTAATGAAGAAAGCTACACGGCGTTCGTGTGACATTTATGCAATGCGAATACATTTCCGCCTGTGCTAAACTACCAGGTGTACATGTTAACTCCGAGCCTCATCCAGGTGGCCAAGACAAAAGGCAATGCGCGCACACACGTAACATTTCAACAGGTGATTGATCTTATGATTATCACTTACACAAAATTCCATTCGTCAATCGTCTTTGAGCAGTTATTTTTTATTCAAGTACTGCATGAGGCTATTAACGAGGCTCCATTAACATATTTAACGATTTACTAACATTGCGAAATGCTTTGCGAGTGTCTTTATATACCCGCCTATGGCGTTTAATCTCTAGGAAGTAGTTTGTGGAAATTTTTTTTACGACAAATGGGGATAGTTAAATTAGCGCTGCTCCAAAGTTCACCCGATGCACCCGAAGGTCAGATTTTTAAAACACACATTCCTGTCAAGGTTGAGAAACTTCCAAACACATCAATACAGCAGCACTAAAACTACCTTTGCAATTTTAAGGTTTAAAAAGGGTTAAACGGACGTATGCACCTGTAAAAAAACTTTTTACACTCCTCACAAAACTCGACCGCTAATCTTGCAAATTCACTCAGACTAAGCATTCAACCCGCCGACACACTCAAAAACATATCGGAAGTGGCACTCGGATTTCAAATTCCCAATAACAAGGGAACTTCAATTAAACATGTATTTGAGACTGCACAAGTGCCTACCTACAGTTTTGATTTAAAGCTTTCGTGACTGCAGGGATTCATATTCTTGGTTCTTTCGGTAAAGTCACGTAGAAGGGAAATAATAAAATAATATAAATATAAAACAATAAAATTCTCACGACGTTTCGACTGCAACACAAGCAATCATCATCAGGTGTGAAATCCACAGCAAGAAATATATACCGCTAATTGAAACTTTTTTCAAATTTTCTTGCTGTGGATTTCACACCTGATGACGATTGCTTGTGTTGCAGTCGAAACGTCGTGAGAATTTTTATTGTTTTATATTTATATTATTTTATTCTTTCCCTTATACGTGACTTTACCGAAAGAACCAAGAATATGCATACCTACAGTTTCCATACTTGTGTTTGGCAGCAAAACGCGTCAAAATAATGGTCACCAGTGCACGCCAGGTGGGTTAGGGTTGGTGGGACTACCAGGTGACAGATGGGCACTGCTGGCACGACCCAAAATGATGTAGATAGGACAAGCTCCGTTAAATTGTCAATTATGAACCTTACAATTGCTGTTTTAATTCGAATATTATTAGATCTTTTATCCTCACAACAGGAGGCACACTTTCGCATAAGCGCTGCTGCACAGAAATATGTTGCATAGAAGTCAAATGAATAAAAACTATTTCAATATAGTATTATTGTCAGTCTCAAAATTAGCCAAATAAAATGAACAAAAACTTAACATTAATGCAATGGGTATTATTCTGTGTGCAGTCATTGGTGACTGGGCAAAGTCCATCAACTCACGATGCTTGAGAACCTGGCTTAATCACAGACAGCTCCCGAGGTGGATACCTGGATTCAAACCCAGAATCTTGGCAGTCCTGGTCATTGGTCTGACCCCAAGTCACCTGGTCTCAACACCATCAAAGTATAGGTATTAAAATTGACATGTACTATCAATTGAGGGCAATGGATATTTTTTCCAGAACCAATGGTATTGTGACATAGTCGGCTGGGTCGGGAATCTATCAAGTGTGCTTGAATCGTAAGCAAAAGGTTATAATGTTCAAATCCCCCATCAGGGTTGGTTCAGCTCATCGTCCTCAGGGGTCAATAAAAACTATTTTTGTGAAAAGTCAACATCGATGGCTCAGGGCTGCTAAACGAGATGGGCTCTACCTTGGAGAGGGAGACACTATGACTCTGCCATGATTTAATGTTGTCATGAGTTGCTTTTTTTAGTTCTCCGCTGTTACCAAATCAGTTGCGAACGTGACTTTGAATTTTTAAGGAAACGGTGGAAATGACACTTGATTATTATGTTTCAACACAAGGTAAAAAATATTCACACTGTTAAACTAAAACTATTCCACTAAACTACATTGTATTTTACCAGGTAAGGCCGACTGAGCTATATCGCTTTTTCAAAAGCGACCTGGCCACAAATGATAGCTCAACCAATTGGCTTATCATGTGGAAATTTATAGCAACCAAATACTCTAAAAGCACGTTTATAAATGTGGAGAGAAAAACCGGAGGGCACGGAGAAAAATCCATGCAACCACGGGGAGAACAGGCAAACTCCAAATATACAACAGGCGTCAGTTTCGTGATCGAACCCACGACCTTCCGTATACCAGGCAAGATAGTTAACACCTCGCCACCATGGCAAGATGGGTCCCAACTCATTGGCAGCCAGCAAGAGAATTTGCGATTATCACGTGCATCGCCACCACAAGAAACAACAATTCTGAGCCTTCGAAGAATGCGAGCGTTCATTCAGTTGGGGGAGGTTTTCATTTATCGCATAATGCTGCAACAATGTCCTTGTGTCGCACTGAAACACGAAGGCCTAAAACAAATCAACGTGCTCTGTGCGTCGACACACTTGCCGATTGTGATGATGCATCGTGCGCAGGCTTATGCCCGACGCGCACGCACCACACACACAAAGTGTTTTTTGGCAGGAGTCTGAGATCTTACGGTGAATTGGGAACAAAAATGTTGTGTGCACGCAGAAGTGCGTTTGTCACATTGTAAAATATTAAATCAGTAATGCATGAAATAGTTTATAGACAAAGCAGCCTTTTACTTTAGAATGCTAGATAATTTGTCGTCCTAAAGAAAGCTTATTCAGCTAATGGTGGCCTTATTTTGAACCCCACTAATTTTAATCAAACGTAAGTACACTGACATTAAGCAATTGATAGTTGTCAAAATACTTAACACATAGTACCAGTGATGTATTTGCCAATCTGAGGACATTGTTAACACCCCATATGGGTCTCATTAAGATAAAAAAACATGTTTCCTTATGGTGTGTACAGTATAACACAACATGCTACACGCAATGAATACGTCCTAGTCCAAATGGTACAGTGTAACAATGTAGTGATTGGCGCACATGCCGATATCACAAGACGTGCCAAGTAACGCGGTGAAGATGCATTTCTTTGACCGTGCACACAACACGCGTGCGTGTCGTGCCTACCGTCTCTTCAACACACACCGAGTAGATTAATGTACGGATCGGTAGGCTACGTACAGAATGGTAAATCAAGCGGCTGGCAGATTAGATATCAAGGTGTGGCCAATGGCACAAGGGGCATCTTCACTGTTGCACTGCTCAATAGGCAAAGTCGTTGAATGGAGTATTTTAGTATTTTAGGAGTGGACTATCAAAAAAACAATGCCTACGTTTCACTATTGTTATCTCAAAAATCCACTATTTCAGTGCACAGTGCTTAACTCACTTTCGAAAGAAGTTCAAAATACATACTACACTCAAGTAACCAGTGACATTAAACAGTGACATGACGCCCAATACTTGCCCTAATAATAATTACGAACACACCCAAAGCACGCAAGGTCACACGAGGGTTTCAAATGGGTTAGACATGCTATACTATATGGCACTCTCCCAGCATCAAAACTCTGCACCTTATAAACATTTACAAAAGATTCGTATCATACTCGGTATGTGATCTTCGTTAACACGCTATAATAGCTTTAACGTTTTGCTGACTGAAATACTGTATCTCTCCGCTGTGCTACGCACGCCCTTGTAATAGGATTTCACCCTCTCATAATGATGTCACATAGGGAGTGGGTTTGTAAGAGGCTCTTAAATCTCTCGTGTAATATTTCTCGCATGCGCTATGGGTCCTCAAAAATCCGTTGGGACAATTCGGCTTTTGTGAAATTGACAATGCCGGGCCACGCGGTGCCACGTGCTATACATCGACACCGAGGCCCCGTGTATCTGCCAGGCAAAAAGAGCGTAATGAAACCTCGGCGATACAATGGCACAGACACGCAACAGCAGCTCAACTGCCCGTATAGCCTGTTTGATTCTTTTTTAAAGAACGATCGGTGCGGTTTCGCTTGCTTGCGGTGTGAATCATGAATTGAGAATTCATGTTGGCTTTCTGTTTTGTTTAATGGGCCGCTACAAGCCACAGCACGGGTTTTAAGGTTGTCGCAGAGTCATCTGATCTGTTACGTTTATGACCAAGCGCAAACGACGATATCGTGTGATGTTCCCTGCACGACTCCATTCATAAAGCCACCGCCTGCCCCCACTCCTTCTCCCATGCCCTTGTGGTGGTGGTGGAGGGGGAGGAGGAGGCTCTCGTTTGCACAATGCCGCCCCTTTTCTCTGACAAACTTTTTCCCGTAAATGCCTTTGCTGAACACAACTTCCCCCCATGCACAAAAGTTTCCCCGGATCTCGTCCCAAATCTATTTCGCCAGTGTTATACATTTGAGAATTTCTCAATAAATATGTAAAGTATCGAAATGATTAATAAACACACGTGTTTTTTTAATGAATGTGTACATGAATTCAAAGTCAAACAAATGCAGCCGTTGCGATTAACTATTCTGTGTTCCTGAACATTAAGCCAGCATGAGCAGCTTTCAAGTTCACAATAAATAAATGATGGTTATTTTCAGGCGAATGTGAGTATTCATTTCTGTCAAGCAGCCAGACTATTCCATCTGGCTTTCAAAAAATAAGCAGGCTGTACAAGTAGAGAAAAAAAATACAACGCACTGAAAAAATATAATAGTCTCAGTGTTTGTTGTGCACTTAACACATTAACATTCCGGTTTCTCAATTCCCATTATTTTGATGTATTGAAGAAGTTGCTCACGCAGAATAGTGATGTAATTCGTTTTCAAAGACCTTGCACAGTACAACCAAATAGCAATGTCAGTGGTATACAGCGCAGCGTACGCTTACATATAAACAATTATAAAATTTTACCCCATAAATACTTGCTAAGCACAAGCTGATTCAACACAAGGCTAAGGAGCCACTTAAATCAATGATGATTCATCCAATACTGCACTGCTGGAATGTGCGCTTGAATTTTCTAAATTCTGAAAGTCTGTATTTTGATATGAAGGTACAGTGCATCCTTAAAATATTTGACTAATTCAGGTGTGGTATGCCCCAGTACAGTGTATCCATGTTCTTAACAAACAATATTATATCCATCCAGACTTTATCTGGTCAATTTACATTTTGTACTGTTATTCTTGCTGCCTTTTACAGAATACAAATGTGAAAAGAGATATGTATGTTGAACTCCTTTCGCGCCGTACATAGCCGACCCGTGCTAATCAGAGGTGCGAGATAAATGGAATGAAAATCACCACCCAAAACGAACAAATAAAAAATGCCATTGATGGACAGAAAAATCCCAACGCTGCAAAAAATTCTGTGCAGTCATAAACTGTGGCTGGCTGGTTGGCGCGTGGCGCTTGTGTGCTGCGTGGGGTCACAGCTAATAAGTCGACATTTCTTTGCAAGCTCTTCATATTTTGAGTTTCTGGAGCGCAATTTTCAATTTCTTCCACATTTCAGGGTTTCTCAAAACAACCCCATTGTATGCAAGAACTGTATATCCATCAACCTTGTTTTGAGGATAAACTGCAAAAAAAATTCTTAACAGGTACCCTATTTCAGGATTTATTTTTATTATGCAGAGACTTTTTTGGCGTGGGGTTTAGTCACAGGAATTGCACATGATGCACAATGCTTTATTTATTATTTCCATTCAACGCTTCACTAACTGTGTAAGCCAGCCAAGCACCATCTTCCATTAATGAAAGTTCTGTGCTTGTGTGATCTTTTGTGATAAAAAGATGTCATTCCTGAAGAACAAAAACACTTACAATTTTTATTCTAATAAAATATACGGAGACTGTAGCATGTCTTAAAAATGGCAGGAATGACAAATATTCCTGAACCAATTCTAAATATATAAGTGTGGTTAATAATAAAAATATAAAAACAATAAAATTCTCACGACATTTCGACTGCAACACAAGCAAACATCATCACATTTTATTGTTTTATATTTTTATTATTTTATTATTTCCTTCGACGTGAATTTGCCGAAAGAACCAAGAATACAAATCCCTGCAGACACGAAAGCTTTAAATCAAAATGATTGATTTGGTAATGTAGTCGCCATCTGCAGCGGTTTGTCATATCATGGCGAAAGCTAGCTATATCCACCCCGAGTTCCATACTTGTACATTATGAATGCTTCTCTTACCCAATTGAACCATGACCCCCACAAACTGCTGTGACTCTCATTCATGTCTTCATTCGCATCTTGTTTATTAAAAGCAACCCTACATTCTGTACAAATCCCAACTGTAGCTACCCAAAGGAGTCATTTACCCGTGTCGGAGGAAAGCGGAATTTTCACCACTAAGTCAAGGCTGTAAACAGGAGATGGACATCGCCCTGCACTGATAAGAACCCAGTTATGCTTTTTGACTCGTGACTCATTATTTGATCCAAACTTCAGATTGCTAAAACTGAAATCCACACAATAAATCAAAACAGAATATTACACCGATCCTCAATATAAGCACTGGTTTGACATCAGCCAACCATGCAATTGCTTATCACCATCTTCCAGATCTTGCAACGAGAGTTGCTCCGAAGCGACATCCCCGATCAAAGTAAATCGCGTCACTCTCAAACTTACTATGGTGGTAATTTATTATTCTCTGCTGTTGTTACCGTCGTGAAGACACGAAATTCCAACTGTGTACCAAATCTCAAGTAGAGGATCTGGCAATCGTCTATTACGCATTATTAAGTCACCCCTTTTACATTCATATTTACATTCCTTTACACTGGCTGTTCACTTATTTAATGTCGCTTATTAACTAATGTGTAATACATTACATGATTATATAAATGTCGTGTGTACTACTGGAGGGTCTTGCGTTGAGATATTTGGCCAATTAATTAACTACATTTCTAATAATAAAGTATCTCCATAATAGAGGTAAAAGTATCTGCTTAATTCCCCAATTAGTCTAAAGGTGTTCACCCCATGCTGTCAATACATAGTGCCTGGATACATCTTTCACGCAATGTAAATACAATTGTAGTTTAAAACATGCAATATGTAGTAACCACTGTTAAACAATTCACATGCACAGAAAAAAATATATATCACATGGTGTGCATATTTAATTAGAGCTCCCATTGAAGGGCAATTCCCTTCTATAGGGGCTTCAATAACTGTTTTATTTTGCCAGGGCACAGCTGCAGCGCCCTGATTAGGCCAACACATCAGAACATGTGTCTGTGGTTGCGAACAAGCACACCCATCGCAAGTCTGTTTCATCCACAACAGCAAACATGGGCAAGCGTTCCAACCATCGGGGCCCCAGTGGCACACACCATGCCACTGGGCTCCTGCTGCAAAAAACCGGCTGCCCACAATGGCTCTGCGCAAGGTGCGTGGACTTTACATACAATGGCAATTAAAATCTGCAAAAAAAATTTTTGTCAGAATGTTACATTCAAAATTTGAGCTCTACCGCTGGTCTATAAGATAACGAACTGGAACAATTATTTCAGCTCTTTGCCAATCAATCCTCTGCAGGATGAAGGCTTCCCCACCACGCAATACTGGGGCGCCGCGGTGGTGAGATGTTAACGACCTCGACTGATATGAAGGAGGTCGTTGGTTCGATCCCAGCCCTGATGCCTGTATATTTGGAGTTTGCATGTTCTCTCTGTGGTCGTGTGGATTTCTCTCCGGGTCCTCTGGTTTTTCCCTCCCCATTTAAAAACATGTGTTTAAATTATTCGGCTGCTATAAATGTGGCTAGGTCGCTTCTCAAAAAGAGCTATACAGCTCAGTGGGCCTTACCTGGTAAAATAAAACGTTTAGTTTAGTTCATATTGCTCACGGGTGATCATTTGACCATACTTCTTCGTGCCGAAGCGAGATGTCTAGAACCAGTTCAGATATCACTCACCACTGATGTTAGCAGTGGCTGAGAATTTAACTCAGGTCGGCTGAGCCACCATTTATTCATAGGACAAGTCTATTACTTGTTTGTTTTGCAATTAATTAGTTCTTTTAACTTGTTTTCCAAGCAACCAAAATTGTTTCCACTCTTAAGTCTAGTCGCAGTCTTAGTCTATGGAAAGTAAATGTTTTATCTAGTCTGGCATGTGATTAAAATATAACATCAGCTATAGGAATGTGGAAGACGGGTTGTGAATTTAGTCAAATTTACCAAAGACAAATTGCCCACAAGGAACAGCATGCAGCCTTTCAAAGTGTAATAACTTCTTTACAATTGGAATTCATGACCATATACTTGCAGGAGCAAAGTTACTCAACCATGTACTGATGTTTCACTATTGTTATAGATCAACACGGTATAGTGCGACTGTTCCTTACTGCTACAGGGTGCATACATGGACTCCTTTATTAAACAAAGCATGTTAACTCTGTACCATATGTACGAGCATGCGCTGTTAGATCTCATACATCATGGGGAGCAGGAGTGTAGCAGCTAGTGTGCTGCGCTACGAACCTGGCAACCCGAGTTCAATTCCACTCACGGCCAACACCAGTGATTATTATTGGATCTGGTCCCGGGCCTCCCCTAGGTCGATTCAGCCTAAAATAAATGGGGAGACAAAGGCAGCTGGGCATGGTGCTGGCTACAGCACCCCCTCGTGTGCCGTGCCATCCTTCATAGGTGCTCGCTAACAGCACTTGGTCCAAAAGTCTGTTAAGGCTATACGGTGGATTTTTGTATTTGTTAATGTACTCAAAGTATGATTGGCTTTAGTGGAATATAGCGTATTCTTTGGATTATAAGACGTTCCCTCCGAAAGTTAGACTCACCACAGAAGTTATACAAGCACACACAACATCCTACGAGATTATAAGAAGCACCCACCACTTTCGTTTTAAAATACATTGGGGGGAAACTGCATCATAATACAATACATATTCTGCAAATTGTTGTTATAATAACCATTGCACAATATTTATCCTATTTTAAGCGACATTCAGTGTTTTCTTACCTCGGCCCGTCGACTTGGTCGCATACTGCCACAGGGTGCATTCGGCGTCAACTCATTCACTACACTCTCCCATATCCACTCATTCCTTAACAATGACAGTGCATAACCAAGCAGTTTGTGGGATGGGCAACAGCAATTACCAACTATTCATAATACGCCACAGGAGTTACGTCATGCGACAAATAAAAATTATTCTCCACTTCCTTTGCTCATCAGAAAATAACATTATGTAAGGGAACAGTCCCAAGAGGAGACATGGCAGAGCTACTGCTGGTGCATCAGATGTGTTGTTAATGCACATTCATCATTGACTGGGCACATACCGTCAACTCGCTTCACTTGAGAACCTAATTTAATTACGGGCACTTGTCCGGATTTGAACTCTCAATGTCAGCAATGCTTGGGCAGTGCTGACATGCGCATTTTCCCTGAAACCATACATCCAATTTCCTCCAATATTTCACTTTAATCTTTGTAGCGGTATCTCCACGCTTACATTTGGATGGTGAATTTCTCGAACTGATGGAGCCAAGACATTAGTGGATACTCCACATTACTGTAACCAGGGGTCAGTCTCTCCATAGAAAAAGCAGCGTTGGCTTGCCACTCAGTGGTACTCGTTTTATTAAATCCAGATGGTTGACCTTTAACTGGGATTTTAACTACGGATTTTCTGATTGTGAGTCGAGTTCTCTGCGACACTCTCACTGCCACCTGTCCTGATGTTGAAGAAGCAGTTTTTTTGTTCCAGTCAAGACAACTTTGCGAGACAGCTAAAATAGCTTAAACATCCTGTTATTAAGGAAATGCAAGCATGAGCAGCTGCACAATAGCTTGCGCTATAAATGCTATTTACCGGAGTTCGATAACCTGCCACTGTGGAAAGTGATATCTGAATCGGTCCTGGCAAACACCACCATTCCTTCACCAACCCGCACTCACCAGCGTGGTGAAGTACGGTAAAACAACCCTCGTGATCCGATGGGTGCCGCGGTGGTGGGATGTTAACTGCCTCGCCTGGTATGCAGGAGGTCGTATATATTTGGAGTTTGCATGTTCTCCCCGTGGTCGAATCGATTCTACGGTTTCTCCCTCCACATTTAAAATCACCATGCCTTTAAAGTATTTGGCTGCTCTACATTTCCAAATAAGCCACTTCGTTGAGCTATCATTTGTGATAGCCAGGTCGCTTCTGAAAAATAGCTACATGGCTCAGTGGGCCTTACCTGGTAAAATAAAAAGTTTAGGTTTCGTTGAGGGTACGTGGGCAAGCCCGTCGTCCACCAATGGCCTGCAACTTATTTCACTCCTGAGCATGATCAGCCGGGTCCCGGTATCGCGTGCAACCCACCTGGCCGTGCTGGCTGTTGCGGCCCTGTGGGGTGTCTTCGGGCAGGAAGTAGAGGCGGGCACTGGCGACGGCTTCGCCAGCCTCTCCTGCGGGGCCTCTACCATGGGCCTCCGCTGGCCTCCACAGCAGCAGCAGCTGGGCCAGGCAGACGGGGCCCGTGGCATCCCAGCGCACCGCGTAGAAGTGGCCCACGCTCAGCGAGCGCTCGGGCATCGAGTTGACGCGCACCGCCTGGTAATAGACGCGGCCGTCGCGAGGCGTGCTCGGGGCGCCCCCCCACTGCACGCAAACGGAGAAGAACGTCGTGGGTAAAACTTGGTGCAACGGTTGGCAGAGGCGTGCGCAACGATTCACACGCGGATAATTGACGAACGAATCTTATCGCCAAGTCCTGCAACAGCAGTTGTATATAAGGTGTATGTATGTGCATTTGATTGGCTGGTCTGAAAAAATGTTTCACAACAGTAGATTTTAAAGATGCCGTGACTTTAATCGAAAACATAAATCAGCGATATTGCAGCATGAAGGTCCAAATTTGTCAAGTTTGAAAAATGACCCACTAATTACCTAATTGGCAGATTATACACATCAATGGAACATAGCAACTTTGTGACAGCTTTGCACTATGGAAATTACAAGAACACCAAATGCACTAATCATGATTGTTCTTGAAGAGCCAGGCTCGACTGACAATGTGTTGGTGGCTTAACCAAGTAAATACCAAGTTACTATTTGTCAAGGGAATCTCATTATTTAAAAACGACAACAACAAACAAGCAGGTATGTTGCAGAAACATGTCCAGGTTATGTATTTAGGACCATTGGATGAAGAAAAAACATTTTAGTACAGCAAAATAAACGTTTTTACACTTTATATTAGGAAGTGCAAGATTTAATGGAGCAGAAATGTGAACATGTTACAATGCGCATGGAGAGAGCGAGAAAAACACAACAGGAAAGGCACACTTTTACTTTAAAGTTTTTGCACGAATGCATTCACAAATAAGACTCGTTTCCTGTGCGCCGTGCCACGCAGCATGTAAGGGGAACGTCTCTACAATGCAGGGGATCTCAATGGGTCATTAATGTGCTAGAAAATGTCCACAGCACCGTCCATGTATTAATGCCGGGTCGAGATGTCCAAATAAACTTCATCATTTATTGAATGACCATGAATATTTATCGTGATATTTAAACGTGCTGGACACCACACGTGTGTTTAGTTTTTGAACCACATGGCAGTACTTGTGGGCTCCACTAAAAAAAAGCCCAAGTCCACCACTTAACACTCCAGGTCTCAAGAGCACCGAAATGCCAGCCACATAAATATCAAAATATTAATTAAATCAACAAATGCAGTTTTCGTGACTCGTCACTCTTCATGCATTCCCAATATAAATAACTAACTCGTCGTATCGTGTTCATACATAAATATTACATAAACGTGTTCCTCCATCACAAGCTAATAGCACGCTTATATAATGCAACATATGCATTTGTCCAAGTGTAGTTATTACTGTATTCGCGTGGGCTGGGAATTTTACACGTCAACATTGAAATGTTTTAAATTATCATCTCAGCGTTGCCTCATTAAAGTCGGACTCCCACCAAGCAGTTAATAGCCGAAAAAAATGACGTGAACTAGTTTTAAAAGAGGTTGGGGAGGGGGGCAAAACCCCCCAAGTAAAACTACTTCATTAAAAATCGAGAAACTGTCTAATGCACAGAGGGTAAATAAAGAGAGATAAACAAAAAACAATGAACACTTCGATATAGCAAATTACGTGAAAGAGTTTGCCTGCGAACACGAATGGCCAGCGTAGAGATTTAGCAAACACGCTCAAAACTCGAGTCGAGGAAATTAAAAACACAGTGCCCCCCAGTAGATACAACAATATCCCCTATTGATGCTATTGATGATGTCGTGTGTAGTGTGTTAGACCGTTCAGTCGCTATCAGTCAGTGGCTGTCTTTCTCCGGGGGCAATGCAACTTTTTATTTTAAACACGCGACGCATTCTACACACACAAACACACACACGTGTTATATAACGCGTGCATATTGCACACACACGTGTATATTGCACACACACACACATGTGTTTAGAATGGTGTGTGCGTGTTTTATTTACGACTCACCCCGACTGTACCCGACAAAAGCATTGCAATATCTACCGAGGCCTACGTGCTGTACGAGTTGTTTTAATGTCAATTCTGTGAATGGGGAAACTCTTCTTCCGTCGTGGATAGCTACCGTAAGCACGTATGTGTGTGTGTAGTATGCGCTGCTATAATGTAACATGCGTGAACATGCATGTTGTATCTACGGAATGCAATGTACTGCTTAAGCGTGAGCTCAGTTGCACAATACGAATGCGGTGTTGTAATGATTAACGTGTTTAGCACGTGGCCTTTAGTTATGTTCACAAGTATTACTGTATGGACATGTCCCCTATACAACAGTATGCATAAACTGCATACTTGAATGTATTTAACAGATCCTGCATATGCACGAGTGCTCATTGAGTGTTGGGAAAAAGTCAGTAATGTACTGATGTCCATACACTTGCAAGCTTAACATTTTGATTACTCGCATATATTTTGTACAGTAACAACTGTGCAATGCACTGACTGTACAAAATATAATGATGCGTCGCATAATATTATGTATGTTATTGCATGCACTACTTTATTGCATTTATCATACACGACCTTATTTGGTGGGTATGAGTCGATGCTTTAAGTTTTATAGCGGAAATAGTCGTGGGATCTATAAACTACCCTAGTACAATGTTAGTGTGTTTGGTGAATGTGTGTACACATTTTTTTTAAAGAAACAACTATATTACAAAGCACTGTTCTGTAATGCTTTAGCCCTGCCAATCCACTGCTGGATGAGATGCTCCAAGTGCACGTTGTATTGTTGTAACACCGCACTGTATATCATCATGTACTGTAAATAGTTACCACATGGCATTGAATACAACCTCACTGCACTGTATACGGCAACGTGCTGTAACCTCACCACAGGTGTAACACATTCATATACACAGAGGGTTGCTGCCCAGTTACAATTCAACAAAGCCAACAACACACCGAGACCTCCTTTACCAGTGGCAAAATATAGTAATAGGTTTTACCCTTTCAACTTGTACAACAGCATTGGAGAAGACACACACACAACCTCTAGTGGCGTACAAGTGACTACAAAACAAGCACAACAATAACAACAAGTAGTAGTAGTTGTTGTTGATCACACATCATCGTGAGAAGTTGGGAGAGAATTGCGATGGGCTGGAGACACCCAACACTGATAATGGCGCTTTAGAAGGCCACATGGGTTCTTGAATATGAATACAATGAATCAAGAAGGAGGAGAGACATGTTACAAGCAGGCACCAACCACAACCACCACCACCACCACCTTTGGCACAAGTACAAAACCACACTCTCTCTTCTCTTCTCAGCTAAATCAGTGCACAGTGAGACAATATAAATTCAACTTACAACTTGTGCTCGGACACATTCCTATACAGAGACCTAACAACAACACACACTCACACACACTCTCGTAACTTTTGTACGCATTTAATCACGGCGTGTAAAAGATCACCACTAACAACACACGTTGCTGTACTCGCTACAAACAGGGACACGTAGTACAACACAAGTTGTAACACTTTGCAAGGAACGGGGGGCGTGGAATGATGGGAAGTTGGAATAAGTTTTGGTGAATTCTACCGACGTCGCGTTAAGAACAAAGAGCCCTAAACACACAATGGGCGTGCAGCACAATTACGGCGAGATATTGAAGTGCCACCACCACCACCACACATAGCCACGCGTTGTGCCACAACCACCACCACCACCAACCACGTTGGTTCCACAACCACCACAACCATCACCACCACGCGGGTCTCACCACCATCACCACGCGCCACCACCACCACCATCAATCACATCGCCACCACCACACAGCCACGCGTTGTGCCACAACCACCACCACGATCACCACCACCAAACCACGTGGGTTCCACATCCACCACCACCACGACTACGACCACGCGGGTCTCACCACCATCACCACACCACCACTCCATCAATCACATCGCCACCACCTCCATCATCACCACCACCATCATCACCACCATCACCACCACCACCACTTCCATCAATCACATCGCCACCATCATCACCAACACCACCTCCATCATCACCACCACCATCATCACCACCACGGT